>NC_056728.1:607423963-607491463 GCF_019279795.1 Protopterus annectens | reverse complement strand
CATTATCTACCAGAACAGGGTTGTTAGCTTACTCTGCCATTTACACTTGTAAAATTATGTTTCTTACTTAACGGATTATGAATACTTACAATGACAGTGGTGTATGTGTTGAAAATGGGAACTAGTATGTATATTTAGGCTTGTTTTGTAGTCAAAAATGGACTGATTTATACTAAATGTCATTGAATGCAGAGTTTCATAAGCAATTTATATTTAATAATACATATTTGTTTTCATATGCAATACGATTGCATTGTCATTATTCTATAGCATTTGGAATAAAGGTTATTGATATTTACAAAATGACTGAAGTAACATCTGTCTTTTAGCTTTGAAAAGTATGAGTCAGTTAAGGGATGCTCTTCCCTTTTGAAATGTATAGGATTCTTTGAAGATGTACCATTCTCACTTGATGAATGAGATGACAATATATAATGTTTATCTCAACCTGCCTGAGGCATTCAACACTATTCAATATTTGAGCGTAATTGGCAAATAATAAGCATGGTGATATTGGATGGTTATATCAGCTACCAGTGGCTTGATTAAAGCCTAATAAAAATACTCACTTTGTAAGACAGCCAGCAAAGGGAAAAACATCTCCATGGCTACTTGGATGATAACCCCTCCAGGCACACTCTCACTGGGAAAGAATGTGTTCAAGATGCACATTGGGAGAGGTTTCATGATTGCCAAGTTGCATTTTATTTTTTATCATGCCTGCATTTACTACAATACACACACACACAAGCACACACACACATACCTCAAATACTATCACCTTTAAAAAGTAGTTATTGCAAATTATCATGAAGCAAACACTATAAAATCTGTTTGAAATGTACAACTCACCCGATTTTCCTCTGAACACAGCATTAAGAAAAATAATAAAATACAAACAAAAAATAGAATATATTTCTACCTTTAAAAATTACAGAACTAAAATACTATTTGTACTTAACACTAGAGAGCAGTACAGGACAACCATGGTCCTATTTGACTGGCTGGCTTTTCACTATCCTTACCACCTCCCTTGGTTAGCTGTCTAGCTTCCCTACCTCTGGGCTGGTTGGCTTTCATACATCTAAGCTGGCTGGCATCCTTCTGTCTGGGTTTGCTAGGTTGCTGACCAACTTGCTGGCCTCTTGGCTGGCTGAATGGCTAGCCACTTCACTGCCTGGCTTACTGACTACCCTACTGGCCTCCTTGCTACCTGGCCTCCTGTCATGATGGCCATGTTACTGACTGCCTTACTGGCTGGCTTGCTGAATACTTTGCTGATTGACTAGCTGGAAATCTGCATTCCTGACTGACTTGCTGGCTGGCCTCCTTTCTGGCTTGCTTGCTGGTTGTCTGGCTGGCTTAAAAAAAAAACAGATCTTTTTTTTTTTTTTTTTTTTTTTTTTCAATACTCCTAACAGCTGTAAAAGCACTGTTAAGAAAGCATTCTATGGCCATGGGTTTTGTATGGCTTTTCTTCATGTAAGCCCCAGCATTGGTGCAGACTTCAGCCAATCACTACATTATTTTCACCACCTGTACCTAACAGGGAACAGCTATCGCTGAAGGTCAGTGATGGTGACATCACCACTAAAATTCTAAATTGCTGAGAAAAAGCTGGAAGTGCATGTAGCTTTTTCTCGACAATTCAGAGTCAGTGAAAGTAGGATATTTTGTGCTCCTGTTTCCTGATGCTGGTGACATAACTGTCACACTTAAAGTGGGGCTGGTAACAACCTTGAATGTGGGCTCTTCAGTGATTAGTAGTCTTGTTTTTTAGATTTTAAAAGTTTGATGGGAAAACTAGGTTAACAGTCTAAGATTTGCACTGTATACTAAGCATTTAGGAAGACATGAAAGAGAGGGTAACTTGCTTTAGCAATCTTAGGAGAGAGTCACTAATTCTACAAGAACGAGACAAATTAAATGGGGGGCACTCACTAGACCTCTCAACTGTCCCTATTTTGTAGGGACACCCCTGATGTTTCTCAAAGTTTTATTCCATTCCTCCTAAAATTCAAAATAATTTTGAGAATTTCTAAGATAGTCATGCCAACATTTAAAATGTACCCCTAATTTGGGACCTTTTCTTTAGTTAATTTTTTTTATTTTGTTCCAAATTCTGTTGGTATAAGTTAAGAGCTCTGGAATATTCTGCTTCTGTTAAAGTGGGAGGACAAATAAATTTAAATATCTTAAGGGCAGTGACTTCACAAAATGATAACTGTGTACTTACTGACAACAGCCAATGAAAGAGGAAAAATGAAGACTTATGTAGTCAAATGAACATACCAGGTGAACAACTAGAGAGGCAGTGAGTATAAGAACAAAACAACAGTAGGGTGAGACAGTCGATAAAAATTCATTTTTGTGACTCATAAGAGACAGATTTTTTTGCTGTTGCAATATGTAAAGGAAACCTAATACAACTGAAGCACAGTACAATGAAAATATGCCACAATATGCTACATATATGAAAACAAAACAAAATACAATAAACCAATGTAAGGGAAATCAAACTAACTAATCTTTCCATCACAGCAGTCTATTGCAAAGTCTGAAAGAGTTTTTTTCCAGAAAAGCCTTGAAATCTTTTATTTTCACCTTAAATAAATAGTCTAGTTCCTAGCTATTCCCTCATCAACGGTGATTAACCTTAAATGAACTGTTCTAATTTCCATGACTCACAAGAAATGTGGTTTTGGTTTCTTTCCTAGATTAAATATGCAATGGAAAATAGAATGTAATCAAAACATAGTGCAATGCAAGTACACCACAATATACAAAATACAAGACAGCAATACAAATTACAAGAAAGTAATATAAGGAAAAACAACCTTTCTCTCACATCAGCCTTTTTCTTTTTTGTTTGGCAACAGTTGTAACTGCTGTATATAAGTGATATTTCAGGTATAACCCTGAACTATGGAAATACACCACCAGTCTCATCAGCAGGATACAGTATAATGCCTCAGAATGGAAAGATAATGTAAAATAAAATGAAAAATGTAGCATCTATTACATTATTATTCAAGGCAATTATTCCAACATCTACATGGCATCTTTCAGTTTTAGCAGTATGAATATTAGTCTATACAATGCCACAAAAATGATTTAAATGTCTAACTCATTTGGACTGGCTGTTTTAAATTTATAAATAACAGTTAATGAAGAACGTGTGTTACAGACATGCTTTTTTTTCCATGTCTACAGCAAAGTTTCCCTAGTAAAAGGAATGTACCTTGAGAAAGCTGTGTGGCCTGAGCTGTAATCATCTTCCTCATTCAGCATCTCAACCTTGGAGGAATAATAGTTTGTCTCCCTTTCAGAAAGCCAGTGAGCGATTGTTCATGGTATAATATGCATGATGAACAAAGTGCTCATTAATCTTATGTCTTTTGTGGCTTGTAAAACAGGTAGTGTAATCATATCACATTTCTGCAATGACAACCCATCTGCATTACTTATGTTTGCATCATTTACTGCATTGCAAAATAAAGCACCCTAATAAGCGGACATCTAATTTCACAAGACGTGTTGATATTACAAAAATAAATACATAAATACATGAATAATCTGATTTTAATTTAGTATGCATTTTAGTCAATGTTTTGATTTCAGACAAGTTCATGGTTTCATTTAACTCTAAATCTTTTTGAAATCAATGGAAATTGCTAAACTTTAGTTCCTATTTATATGCTTTAAGATGCAAGTTTCCTGTAGTACTGAAATATTTGTAAAAGCATATATCAGGTGTTTTTAAAATATTAATTAGAATTAACCAGAAGAACATTGCCAAAATGTTCAAAATACTTTAAAAATGCATTTATGTTATCATACAGTCACACAATGCAGGCACATTGCTGCTTTATAACATTCTTTAATGGATTTACTGAAACAGTGTAATGCATTTATTTACCAGTGCTGCTTCTACACACATATTTGCACGCGCCACATACACACACAAAGTGCACTGCTATCATAAATTACTCTGTCCCTTTCTCAGATACAAATTATTAATCTGTTGAACTCCTTATGCCTCATTCTCCCTACAACTCTGTCTATGTCCTAAAATCACTGTGCTTAAACATAACCCCTTCCTCCAATTTTCCTTTACAGGGTCAGTGTAGTAGAGCCATCAGCTATGGTCATTACAATTATACTTTTGTATACATTGCAATCATTAATGGACAGGACTCAATGCAATCAACTGAGTCACGACAGTAGTGTGGCATCCACAAACATT
Organism: Protopterus annectens; assembly: GCF_019279795.1. Taxonomy (NCBI): domain Eukaryota; kingdom Metazoa; phylum Chordata; order Ceratodontiformes; family Protopteridae; genus Protopterus; species Protopterus annectens. The sequence goes on along the minus strand of NC_056728.1, from coordinate 607,487,217 downwards.
ATTAGAGTGTTTGCAGTTCATTTGTTCATGCAAGATGTCAGTGGTATGGAAAGGGTTGCATAGTTTGCTTTTGCATGGTATTCAAAACGTTCAAAGGGGAAGGTACAGTATGCAAATGAGTGACTAAACTGAGGTTTTGTAGTCCATAAACGTAAATCCAAATTTCATAGGTGAAATAAGTGTCTCTCCTGTGTTTCTTTAAGAAGCAGTCTGTCAGACGTCTGCTTCCTAATGTTAGAAAGAAAACAGTGAATCAAGACCACTGTGTGGTTCTTTGGAGATTTTTTCCTTTTCCCATAACAGCTTGACCAAGGACGTTTTATATATATGCTAGGGGAGCTGGAGTACAGGAGAGCTCCCCCCTCTTCAAATAAAGAAAGTATTTGACATGCACTTGCCTAAATAATTTTCAGGTGATCATGTCCTCATCTTACACAACAAATGTGAAATGAGGAAGTACAGATTACACAGCAAGAATGCTAGAATCATTGCAGGACTGGTTCAAATGAAGATTTAAAACAGGTATGCCACTAACAGACCCTATGTGACAATGATGACAATATCCAAATAGCTAACAAATCATTGATTACTGTCTACTTGACTGTGCTGCCCATAAGTGATACCTTAAGGAATGCCTGGCTCTCCTCTATCCATTGATAATAAAGTATAAATTTCCTAAAGATTTCTGGCATAAAGGACTTTCCAGTATCCAAAAGGGAATACAATGCATATGTCTCCCTATCATCTGTTTCGAGGATCCAGAATAGGTACCATGATGTTCTGCTGTAACTTGTAGAAGGTCAAAACTGATTTCTCAGGACACCACATGACAGAGCCACCGCCAAGCAGGGACTGTGGTGTAGCCCTCTTCCTTTCATTCCTGTGTGCCGTGGACTATACACCCTTTGCAGTTATGGCACAAACCAGCCAGAAAACCACAAATTGTATGAGGGACAGACCAAAAATAAAAGGCAAAAATCTGAACATTCTGCAAAAAACTGGAGAATTGAGAAGTGTGTAACATATAGCACACATCTGAGCTTTGATGTCATGTATAAAAATTGGTTTCATGGAGGAGCATATATAATCCCTGCAAGACAAAAGCTGCGTATTAATGCATGTATCTGTCTATGTATGTATGATGTACACAAACCACCCTCAAAAATACCTCATTGAGTCAGCATTGCAATTTGGCATCCACAGACATTATCAGGACATAGTTATAATGCAACCAGGGTTAAATCTGTGTTGTGCATTGACACTTATGAAACATTTCAACACACACATGGCAGAGCCATACATAATGAAACAATGTGTTTAGTACTGTAGTTATTGTAATAAAGCCAGAGCAAGGTATTTACTACAGTGCAAGATCTGTCACACTGTGCAGCAGATTTTATCACTTCCCAACACAAGTAGGAAAGTGACACCATCATTCACACCAATGATGAATGACACACACTGGAATGGAACATGCACATAGTTAAGGATAAAGAACACTTACTTCATATGATTTATAGGAATTTGAAGGTAAATGAATCTTATGACCACTTAGTCCTTGCGAGTACCCACCCCCACCTGTGGCTATAATCTCATTCTGTAGGAGGCTAAGACATACAAGCTCAGGGTGAATTTGTGTGTGCCCATCCAATCATCTAAGCCTTATTTGAAGAATGATATCATATCACATTGCTTAATCTGAAGGGGTTGTCTGTTCCAGAGCTGGGGGAGGTGCATTCTCATGAACATGCACACTGGCAGCATACACAGCAAAAACATTACTTATGAAGTAATTTGCTATTCAGGATAGCTGACAAATTAAGGAATGGTAGCCCTTTGTGTTGCTTTATTCCTACTGGAACAACTTTGAATAAACTTCACCTCATCACTGTTGAAAGGGGTGTGAAGAAGCTAGACCTCAGGATGCATTGTTCTGTGTACCACATTTCATGTTTGGGCTGCCATAGGTCATTCAGTGGTGTCAATGGAGGGAATTTTATGTGGTATCCCTTAACTCTGTTCCACATGATATTTTATTGCATGTTCCCTGGGATGCTTTATGGAATATTATAATCTGAGACAAAACTTTGAAATTACATCACTGACTGGAAGTCTTACCCCTAAGGATCCTCCCTCCACACCAGTTCTGCCAAGGTACTTAGGTTCATAGATAGGTACTAGGCTATCGGCCCAAGGGCCTACATAAGCCTAGCCAACAAGGTTCCCTGGCTTACACTACCCAAGTTATTTTCCTGTGCCACTGTCAAGCAGAGACACAGAAGTGATCCCAGGGGTGTATTTCCTATTTCCCATACACTCATCAAGATTTTTCTTGAAGAATGCTAATGAAGAACTTTGCTTGACATAGATGGGTAGCCTGTTCCAGAGTATGGGAAGTCTCTGGGACAGGAATCTATCCCTCCAGCATGTCCTGTTTATTGTGGTGACAAGGTATAGGTCCTTAGAGCGTGTAGCTTGGAGGGATTAGAATTTCGTTATTTGTAGCATGTCCAACAGCTCTGGGTTTGACATAGCTTTATATGCTAGGCAGAGATCACCTCAGAGTAGGCGATATGCTACGGAGTAAAGCTGGAGTTTTTTGAGGTGGTCAGTGTAGGGCATTTGTTTGAGGCCAGTAATCCTCTTTGTGAGGTACCTCTGTGGCCTTTCCAGCTGCTGCAGATGTCTTGTGAGGTACATTCCAAAAGGGGCGTTGTACTCTATAATGGGTCTAATGAGTGTCGAGTAGAGGGGAACAATGACCTCTTTTTTCCTAGATGAGAACCCTTTTATGATGAGGTGTGCCACGTAGAAGGCCTTCCTGACTACTGTGGCGATGTGAATATCAAAGGAGAGACTACTGTCCACCTGGGTCCCAATCACACATTCGGTGTTAAGTACATTGCTGCCTATGTAGTAGTTCATGGGTACAGAGTTTTTACCAAAGGGGATGACACTGCACTTTTTGGCACTGTGCTTGAGGCCATGGCTCTGACACCAGTAATCTGTCTCAGCGAGGCCCTTCTGTGGGAGGTCCACATCATTTGGGGACTTGACTATGGCTCCTAGTTTGCAGTCATCTGCGAACTTCGTTAGCCAGAGGCTTTCTGTGTTAACCTATACTTCAGAGAAGTATATACCAAACAGGAGAGGTCCCAGGACGGAACCCTGTGGTACTCCACTTGTCACTGCTTTGAGGTCAGATTTGGAGTCTGCAACTTTTACAGTGTGGGTTCTGTCGGTGAGCCAGTTAGCAATTCATCTCGTGACATAGGGGTTTATACCTAGTTTAGTGAGTTTAGCTATAATTCCAGAATGGGGGATGGTGTCGAAAGCCTTGGCGAGGTCAAGATAGGCTGTGTGAACCACCTTACCCTCATCTACGGCTTTGGTGACTGCCTCAAAGAAGTTGATCAGGTTCAGGAGGCATGATCTGCCTTTCACAAAACCGAACTGGGTGGGATCCAGAGTATGGAGATTACCAATGTCTTTGTTTATGAGTTCCATGATGATACGTTCCATGGCCTTGCAGACCAGGCTCGTCAGGCTAATACGGCAATAGTTCCCAGGATCAGTGGTGGCTCCCCCTTTGGGGAGTGGGATAACTGTTGCTGTGTGCCATTCAGTGGACACAAAGCCTGATGTGAGGCTATTATTGAACATGGTGCTTAAGTGGGGAGCCAGTTCAATCTGAAGTTTGTGTAAAATGCAGCCTGGGATGTTGTCCTGTCCCATGGATGTTGTGTTTTTGGCTTTAGAGAGTCAGCTTTTACCTGTGTATTTGTGATTACAGGGACTCTGCATTCTTCCTGTATAGATATGGGCCCTTTAGGGGGTGGGGGGGTAAAGTTAGTACTGAACCTATCTGCCAGGATGTTGGCAATATCAGTTAGTTCTGTAATTTTCGTGTCTTAGTGCTGTAACTCAGAGCAGATCTGGGTGTTGCCATCGAGATTCTTGACATAGCTACAGAATGCTTTGTGGTTGTCCTTAGAATTAGTGGTGATTTTGTTTTCATAGCTAGCTTTGGAGGATCTTATAAGGGATCTCAGCTTCTTACTGAGGCTGACCAGGGAGCTCCTCCACTCATGGGATTTTACTCTCTTTTGCAACAGTTTCTTCCTTCTGTTGTAAAGTTTGTTTATGGCAGGGGACCACCAGATTGGCTTCCTCTTTTTGGAGGATAGCGTCTTGGTTCTGTTTCGATTAGCACGATCCATGCACTCGTGTAAGTGCTTACAGAATTTGTGTAGAATTCAGCAGTTGTAACTGTATTGTCCATTGCATGAGTGTCATGATATTCACCACTTCTGTCTTAAGAAGCATGAAGTTGGCTTTGGAGAAATTTTTTACCATGGTTTCCTTAATGGGATGTGGATATCTAGGGTGATTAGCTTATGGTCGGATCGGACCAATGAGGAGATGACTTCAGGTGTGGAACACCGGTCACTCATGTTGGTAATGTCTAGGTCTAGGATATTGTTGCCCCTGGTGGGAGTGTGGATAAGTTGATCCAGGGCATTGGAGTTTATGAATTCCAGAAAGCGTTGAGCTAAGGAGTTGGTACACGAGTAGTTTTCCCAGTTAATGGTGGGGTAGTTGAAGTCGCCCATTATTAGGGTGTTTGGTTGAACCCTAATATTTTCCAGTACATCAAGAAAAGAGGAGTGGGAATCCTGGGCCATGGTGGGGTATCTGTAGCAAGCTACAATTTGGATTGCAGTTTTGCCCAGAGTTAGTTGCACTTGGATAACCTCGGATGCATTATGCTGAGCAACCAGCCTGGTGGTGTGGATATCCTTAATGAATATGGACACACCTCTGCCTTTGGTGTTTCGGTCCAGGTTACATGGCCAAAAAGTGTGGTATGAGGTATAGCCTGGTAGTGCAGTGGTGCTCTCTGGAGTCTTGAACCAGATCTCAGTCACTGCACAGATATCGATGCTCTCCATTTTAAGGAGTGCCTCGAGTGAGTGCATTTTGAGATTTAGACTTCTAGCATTGCGTAGCATTACCCTCAGTTTTTGCTTGCCTGTTCCTGTTACGGTGGTGAATTTGTTATTTGAACCTTGCCTAAAAAAGGCACTATAGGGTCAGCAAGAGCCTTAGCCAGTATCCAGAATCCCAGGAGTGACAGGTGCAGGCCATCTGTGGCAAAGCATTGTGGTCTGTCGACCATGTCATCCGAAGCAGACAGATACTGGATCCCCTTAGAATGACACCAGAAGCTTAGCCAATTTTTGAAGTCAATAATTTTGTCCTTGTACTGCGGCATCATTCGGGGTGATGGCAGAATGCTATTCAGGGCTAGGGTCATACCTGCCTGGGCTACAAGATCCGAGAGCTCTTCCATGTCTCTTTTCATGTAGTCCAGGGAGGTATGCCTCAGGTCATTCACACCAACATGGACAATGACAGAGTCATATTTGTACTTGTTGTGGAGTGACCTGAGTGTGTGGGTTATGTGGCAGATCCTGGCACCAGACAGGCAGCTGACAGTAACCTTCTCCTTGTTTATCCTGGTGAGTGGGACATCAGTGTGCCTGACTATAGAATCACCTATGACTAGTGTGTTGGGTAAGTTGTTTTGCCATATTGGCTGTGGTTTAGTGGCACACTGACTCTGTGGGCTATGTGTCATTTGGGTTGTGTTGGGGGATGGAGGTTGCTTGCATTTCTGCTTTGGAGGTCTCTGTTGCTTAGACAGTAGATTATTGAGAGCCTCCATGAATGTTTTTGTGTTACTATGTGTGGATTTTGGTGGTGTAGATTTAGTGAGACTATGTGATGAGTGTGGTGCAAATGTTTACCTTCTCGTCATGACTGTCAAGTTCAGTCTTGGTGGAGAGAGCATTACCTCCAGTTTGGCTAGATAAGTGCATCTCTCACAGGTTGTAGTGTTGGGTGGTAGGAGGAGAGGGTTGTCTGTGTACATGAGGCAATTTCTACATTGCCTCAAGATGCCCAGATTTATCAGATAGAAAGGAGAGAACACTGGGAACTGACCCTTGGACATGCCTGAATAAAAAACTATTTTCTTCTAGATAAGTGAGGAAAGTGAGTACAAGAGCTGCTTTTCTCTAAGCAAGTGAGAAAAGAAGTACAAAAACTGTTTTCCTCTAGGTAATGAGGAAGATTGAGTGCTATAGTAATTAGTATCTTATTTAGTGCTTACACATTCTGAACAAGTGCTGAGCATGAATAACCAAATTTAAGTGCTGTTGATTCACAAGTTACTTCACAATCATGGAGGTGTTCCACTGCTTCTTGTTGGGAGCAGGGGGGATATACTATGATACAGAGCCATGTGAATAGCCAAACTGCAAGATAATAGGATTCCATTTCACAGATGTAGATGATGTGTCTTGGGATGTGCAGTATCACTGGATGTGTGTGCCACAACTGCTTTTAGTTTTGCCCATCCATATCTATTCTTTCCTTGTAAGCCAGATACAGTTTTCTTGGACATTATTTTGAGGATACGGATAGCTGAAGCAGTGCGGCCATGAGATGTATAGCAAAGTACACAAAATCAGAATGACACTACTCAGTATGACACACATTATGGCAGTCAACTCCTGGATGCCACAAAAGCCAGGGCAGGGATGTGACTCTTCATCATCTGTTTATTTAGTTCCATGAAGTGCTGTACTTCTAGTTTATACTGTTAATTCAGACCTGGCAATAATATAAGGTCGAAGCTGGATAGGAGGAATTTCCATGTCTCATGCAATATGGATCCCCAGTATTAATGGGACCTTACTAGGGGAAGAATGGTCTTCAAATGCCTGTAATGCCAGGGCATCCTACTTAGACAAAACTGAATCTACAGCTTTACATGATTCCAGTGCCGCTGTGGATAGCATTGTCATCACCCTGAGAAAATTGTGCTTTCATAGTCTGTCCTGTCATGTACAGTGTGCCCACATTCTGAGTGGTTGATACCAAAATGCAGGGGGGCGTCATCAGCCACCTAGGTAAAGCCTATTGCATTAGCTGTGTGTCTGAGTCTTGGATACTGGAATGTGTAATATCATTTTTAGCCACAGTGTTACCTGTGAAAGAATACCAACATAAACAGTAACTGATAAGGTGACATTCATATGAGTATGTTGTAAAGTGGCAGTTAGTACAAGAACAGAACTAATGTGATCTAATTTAGTAAAAGACATTCATGGACTGGTGTAGACATACATCCGTGAGTATACTGTGCATATATATCTAGACTAGATACACATCCAGTGTGTAGTTCTGATAGTTATGAAAATGAAACATTAGAGACAGAACACATGAGCATTGATCAAGCTTGGCTACACAGCTGTATTTCTTAATTGTGATACTAATGAGGTTTCTCCTCCTGTGAGGCCTGAACCTCATGCCAGCCTCACACTACCATACAGCTAGCACCAGTGATTACACTGGAAGCTGCAGATGCTGAAAGAGCTGCTAGAAAGGCATATTTACTAGTAAGGCACCTAGAATGTTACCTCTAGCCATGTCATTCTGTGCTGTATATATGTTTAGTGCCTTTTTTATGGGTTTGGTCAGTCATATAAGTAACCTTGTAGAGACTCTGTCTTGGCCACCAGCTGTATGGACTTATTATGTCAAACTGTACCCCACCTATTCACAGTGATCACAAGAAGGATTACCCTGCCACACAAGTGTAAGACCGTGATCCATCAGGGGCTGCAGAAGTACTGTATTTTATGCAGCAGTAAAGCTTCCCTGTCTTTGACACTTTTTTGCCACATGACACTGCTCAACATAGAAAACAGAAAAGGCACAGACAATCCTTCAGTATATCATATAAAAGACAGTTGTATACTACGCAGAGCAGCCAAACTGTCACTTTATAAGTCTCAAATATCATGTCTAAGCTATTTTATTAATTACAAAACAAACCTGCATGTAAAAACATCTACAGCGTCACAACTGATGGAATAGGTCCTGTTACTCCACAGTTTGTTATGACATTAGCCTAGAACTGTAATGAACACCAAATGTTGCCATGGTAGGCACAACTGTTATATCATAACTGGTGACTTGCATACAAGAGAAAAAATATTGCAGCAGTAAATTTACCATACTAAGCCATAGGATGAAGCTACATCCAAAAATAATACTTCCAATCAATCTTCAGTTTTTCCTTGAAAGAATGCATTGATAGTAATTTGAATCTGTGACTGCATATTATACAATGCCTCCTCTAAAACGTGCACGCTGATTGGCCATCCCAACGAGCGTGCCCGTTGTAAATCCCTCAATATACTAACGGAAAAAGGTCTGGTCGCCCGGACTTTTTCCATTAGTATAAAACACTGTCTCGCTATGTTAAAAGAGTTTAACATAGCGACACAGGTTTAAAAAAAGCAACGCAGATCTCTGTTGCTTTTTTTAAAGCTGTCTCGCTATGTTAAACTCCTTTAACATAGCGACACAGTAAGCAACGGAGATCTTGCGATCTCCGTTGCTTTTTTTTAAACCTGTCTCGCTATGTTAAATGAGTTTAACATAGCGAGACAGCTTTAAAATAAGCAACGGAGATCTCCGTTGCTTATTTTAAAGCTGTCTCGCTATGTTAAACCCATTTAACATAGCGAGACAGTAAAAAGCAACGGAGATCTTGCGTTCTCCATTGCTTTTGCCCACAGCTCTGATGTACTGCGTAGGCATGCGCAGTACATCAGAACTGCCGCGGAACACCAGACAGCTGCGGAAGGGCAGCAAAGAGGCATTATACAATGCCATTATTTAAGAAAAGTAATTATTTCTTTTCTTAAATAATGTCATTGTATAATAGCAATAACCCACTTCTGGGTGTGGGTAATGCTGGATTTACCCACGGTTGTCTTTGTTTGGTCCCTCGGGCTTCGCCCTCGGGACAAAAACACGCCAACCGTGGGTAAATCCAGCATTACCCACACCCAGGCGTGGGTTATTGCTATAATAATGCCCTTGCTAATGATGGGCAGAGTGGTGACTGCAGCTCAATCCAGAGAAAAACGTATCTCTGAAGTATTTCATCAAAATGGCTGCAGCAAACCTGGCAAACAGAAAACAGGGAAGATGCAACATGACCACAAGCCAAGATCTGTAACAGATTTCAATAAAGCTGCATGACAGCATTAAAAAGATGATCTACACCAAACAGACCACAGTGAATACCAAAAAATGTGCACATGGAAAAAAGTTCTGGACTGGCTAGGAAACACAGATTCACAAAAAAGGGATGCATATATTTACCTTCCAAAACAGATACAACAGATGAAGAGAATAACCATCACCTAACAGTGGTCAGAAAGGAAGAAAAATTTAATTGTTCACCACTCAAGAGTAGACAGCAGATGCAAGAAATAACCAGACTGTACTGAAAACATAAAAGATGGTGAGCACTTTACTGTGGACCCTATGCTGACTTTTTGGCAAAGGCTGACAGTGGCCAGCAGGTTGATGTCTATAAACAGTTATTTTTGTTTTGTGTAACTCAGCTTTGCTGTAACTTGTCATAGAGCCTGTAATCAACTTGTGCTGTTCTTCCCATGTCTTCTGACTGATAGAATTGTCACTGTTAGATTCAGTGAGATGGCTTTGCTATGGTTGTTTCATTCATTTAGTTGCAGCTGTTGTGTTTCTCATTAACCATGTGTATTGCTCTGTAGTACGAACCACTAATAATATAGCACAGATATCAGATGGCTTCTTTTGGTTTATTTGTGGACTGGCTTTCCCATGCATAGTTAACAATGCTGATTTGACCTGAATGTTTCTTAATTACTTAGCAACTTAATTCTAGACGTAACTTTCTCAGAGCAGCACACTCTGAAATGGTCCTTATGGTGTGAAACTGAAGGATGTCAGCATGGCAATATTGGGATTAACAGCACAGTTATGATCCATATCGCAGATAGAACAGAAATGATGAAGATGCAGCTATTTGAAAACTCTGCCTTTGTCTCATACAGATCTAAATAATGCATTTTATATGTAGGGTAAGTCTTCATTCTCCTCTACTGGGGGGTCAAATTTTCAGTGCATTCTTAATAATAAACACTAATTCTTAAGTTAACACACCTTCTGAGAGAGGAACATTTTTCCATCTTGAAGTGCCTTTGGCACACTACAAGTTGTCTAACAGCACATATTTCAATTAGTAAGTGGTTAATTATGCAACATTTGTCACTAATGATCCCAGGGCAGAACACATCTTCACAACTACTATGATATATCTAGCTATCATACAAAAAGAGCGATAGATATAAGATTGTTTCTTATGCTGTTTCTTTAGCACATACAAAAAAAAATATCATCACTGCCTACATCACAATAACACAGTGCAAATAGCTTTGCAGCTAGTTACATAAGGAGTGTACCTCATATGGAATGTTTCAAAGATGGCTGACAGCTGCTTGCAGTGTTGTAAAATGTTTTTCATTCTTATGAAAATTCGTACAGAAACAGTCTAATGTGTTTTGAAATTTTATACAAAATCTTCATGATTAGCTTAACATCTATGAGAACATTTAATGATTTTTATCTCTGTGACATGCCTCCTTTAAGAAATGGTAAAACGATTGCTACAATTAATCCCACACTAATGTGAAGATTAAAAAAATAGGCATCCATGTGTAAACTTCAGTATCTGAAAGTACACAGAATGCAAACAGGTTGCAATATCTATCCAAGAGATATCTTCACAAAGTTAAATCCTTCTTTTAATTAAAATAAAATCAGCTTAATGAACATCAAGATGTGGTCAAACATCACTACAGACTAATTGTCATCCAAATTGCCATCTCTGAAACGGACACAAAAATTTGATAACATGAGATACATATTACTGTTTCACTACAGCAACACTACATGGCTACCCAAAAACAGAAAAAGGGAAAGGCCCTGTTTTTTTTTTAATTCACAGAATGCTTCTGCATCTATCAAGCGTGGCAACGTTCCCTATTTTAGACATGAAAATTGTACTAATTAGAGGATAGCCTATTGGACATTATTTGGGGTGTGTATTAGAGAAAGGATAGTCCTTTTTGCTTCAATCTCCACACTATTTTGTCCTGCCCTCACCAACACTGATTTGTCCTCACCTCTGCATGTGACATAATCAGCTGGACACACCCCAATGTAAGCTGGACCTTCCATGTCAACGCTGGTCTCCATCAGGACTTCAGATATGAAGAGTAGGAGCAGACACTTGCGCCTATTTTTTCCATGAAGAAGCAAACAAGTTGACACTTATCACCCTTCTTCTCCTCACACCAACCATAGTCTGCAAATAAAGCAAAAAAAAAAAAAAGCCAATACAGACTTCAAGAAACCCCCCTAAAAATATTCTTCAAGAAAGCCCCCCTAAAAATGTTTAGAGTAACATGTAACATGATCACTAAAAGGTTAAAAATACTAACCTTTGCCTAAATGAGACACCACAGAAAACTGGTCCATCCTGCCACTACCTAATGAATAATGGCTGACTATTGTATACATTTTTGTAATTCCCAGTTTTCATAATGAAAATCAGGATTCCTTTTCAGAAGGTAGACTAAAGCTTTTAAGCTTCCTTTAGTTCTCTTTTCACCTTGAGTTTGCATTGAACAGCATTCAGGCAAAGTGTATCTTAGAAAGGGATTTGGATTGCCTCAAATGTTTCTGTAATGTACATTTTCAGTTTAGCTACCATGATGCAGTGTACAAATTCTGCAAGCAAGTCCTTATAGACATCCGTCTTCATTTTGTCTTACACATGCCAATTGGCCTGTACCCTAACATTTCCAAGTTCCGCTAGCAGCATTTTGGATTCTGCCAGTGCCGTTATTAACACAGTTAAGGGAGTATTACTAGTTTCCCCATCCATGAAGCATAATATGCCATTTCTTTTAGACCCATAGCTAAACTATCATTACAAAACTATTCAACTCTATGAAGAAAATACTAAAGATATTAATCCATTTAACAATAACTATATTTTCTCTGTACAACAAATTTGTGCATTTCATTTAGAATAGCAGCACTGACTTTATATTCACCACTTTAGACATTCTCTTCAAACTAGTTTCTCCTCCATACAATCATCATATTAACATTCAGCCCCACAACTTTAAACAATATAAAGAAACAAACAACAGCACCCCCATGCAGGTATGAAAAATGCTTCTCCAAAAGCTCATCAATTATTGGTAAAGGACATAAAATGAACCACAAATCATTTCTGGTTTTACATGGCAGAAGAAATGCTAGCTACCGTTAGTAAGACAATAATAAATCACATGTATATGTTGTATGCAACAACATATTCCTGAAGCTTGAGGGCATTTGTCATGAAGTCACTATTCAGAGCATTCCTAACTGCCAATATAGTCCCAGAGATATAGTTTCCCCAATCTGTTGGAGATAAACTTCTCAATTAGAAAGTAAATGGGTGCAACATTTGATCTGTAGTACGCCCACTTTGAAACTCTTCTCAGCTAACCGACATCTACTACCTCTCACGTGCACAAGGCAGGCTCACTACCAAAATATACCATCTTACTTTTTTTAAATCAACTTTACTAGCTTCTTCTGTCATACAAAAAAAATCCTGTTTACTCAGCAGATTCAACCAGAAATAGAATCAGCATATTAAACAACAGTACATAATAAATGAAATGTTATAATTACACAGCATTTTAAATATTTTTTTTCCATAAAGCATACAACATTTTATAAAACACACAATAATAATATAAACCTCTATTTAACAATTTACTTCGAAGTTTTAGTTAACGCCACATCGTCAGTGAAAGGTACAACATTAATGATGTTAAAACCACTTTCTGCTTTCACCAGGCAAGCTGCTCCCTGACCAGTTGGTCTTCAAAAACGCATTCTGGGCCTGATAAAAATCCCCACCTCCCAAGGAGAGGCAAGCCAATAAAACCAAATTGCTCTTTTAATACCGACACCAGGTCTAACATGTGGCTAAACTGCTAAACAAATGCAGTTAGCAAGGGTCACTTTGAGAGCATTATCCATCTCATTATCTGAGCTGGTCAAGCACTGATTGCTTGTCTTTTAATTATACTTTTTTTACTTGTTTTTCTTTTATATTTGTGGTCATTTTCAAACCAGTGAACTTGAAAGATATGACACGATGAAGCACAATAAATCTTTCGAGGTTCACCCGTATATATTATTGAAGCATGTTTTCTGTGAACAATACACTCTCTCAGTGCACATCTGCACTAGAAAAGCACAGCATATACAGCTGTGATCAAGTCTGCATTCTGATTAGAAATGTAAACCTTGATTAAATCATCGATAATGTTATCTAGTAATGATAATGTTATCAAATCATCTTGATAATGTTAATCTTGATTAAAGCTGCACGCTGACTAAAACACTTACAGATCTTTGATTCTGATCCAGATTTGTACAAAAGCTTGTTTTAGTATGCTTAATTGGGCAGTCCTCTTGTGGGTGCATCTGTATATGTATGTATGTAGTATTCTGCAGTAGCATGTTTTAACGCCTTCGTTGTCGCTTCACAGTAAAACGCTGTCCGGTTCGATTCTCAGCTAGAGCGGCTTCTGCGTGGAGACATGCGTGAATGGGCGCACCTTCGTTGAAGGTTGTGCGTCAGGCCTGGCAAGCCGGTACGTAAAAATCAACTGCCAATCATTAGCGGACCGGAGTTCCGCTGTGGCGACCCCTAACCGGGAAAAGCCGAAAGACACAAACAAACATCTACGGAGAATATCCGGTGATAATGGAGAACACTGGAGTAACTCGTATCTATGAATAAGAACAGGAGTTAAGTTCCATCTCGTGTTTTCCATTATCTCTGGTGGTATATCCTTTTGTTAGTTATTTTTAGTTCATCTTTACATACCGGGATCTTAGTTATTCTATGTGCTTTCTATAGCCAAACTCTTTGTAACGAAACTCGCCCACAGCAATAATCACATTTATACCATGACCCCCCAAAACGTGCACGCTGATTGTCCAGCGTGCCCGTTGTAAATCGAGTTATACTAATGGAAAAAGGTCCGGTCGCCCGGACTTTTTTCCATTAGTATAACTCGTTTTTTTAAAACACTGTCTCGCTATGTTAAATGGGTTTAACATAGCGAGACAGCTTTAAAATAAGCAACGGAGATCTCCGTTGCTTATTTTAAAGCTGTCTCGCTATGTTAAACCCATCTCAGTTGCTTATTTTAAAGCTGTCTCGCTATGTTAAACCCATTTAACATAGCGAGACAGTGTTTTAAAAAATAGCAACGGAGAAAGCAAGATCTCCGTTGCTTTTTTTTAGTGACTCGCTATGTTAAATGAGTTTAACATAGCGAGACAGTTTTAAAATAAGCAAAGGAGATGTCCGTTGCTTATTTTAAAACTGTCTCGCTATGTTAAACTCATTTAACATAGCGAGACACTAAAAAAAAGCAATGGAGATCTTGCTTTCTCCGTTGCTTTTGCCCACAGCTCTGATGTACTGCGCAGGCACGCAGTACATCTGAACTGCCGCGGATGCCAGATATCTGCGGAATGGCAGTAAACAGGCATTATACTATGCCATTATTTAAGAAAAGTAATAGTTTCTTTTCTTAAATAATGTCATGGTATAATAGCAATAACCCACGCTTGGGTGTGGGTAATGCTAAATTTACCCACGGTTGGCTTTGTTTGGTCCCTCGGGACCAAACCACGCCAACCGTGGGTAAATTTAGCATTACCCACACCCAGGCGTGGGTTATTGCTATAACATTTCTCTAAACATCCATTGTTCAAGGTTTAATGCTCCACAATTATATAGTAAAATCTGATTTGTCAATAAATAGTTCTACAATTATTTGGAATTCCATACACTCTTTACTTTCTCTGCCTTATATTTTATTTAAGGACAGTAATTTTGACAACAACATCAGCCTGGCAACACAGCGAGGCTAGATCCCTGAAGATGAAAGTGCCTCTGGGCCCTCACTGGGCAGGTGTTATTTTTGTGTTGAGGAGAAGTCAGTAAATCGTACTTAGTTATTACTATCCCAGTGGCAGTACTGCATGCACAGGCAGTTGAAACTTTAGTTTACCATAGATACGAGGTTTGTTTATACTCTATGCCAAAGAACTAGTTGTAAGGAAGCTCAGGAGCAATGGTACCTGCTATACAAATAAAGGTGGTAGGGCTTCTTGGAGAGCCAGCATTTCACTGTGCTAAGAGTGTTGTTGAGGTAAATGTGAAATTATATTAAATATCCTACTTAATAAGCGACAAGCTAACCCATATTTCATTTGAACACTACTTAACTGAGTCTTCCAGCAAATGCGTTGCTAGTTACTTTACCCATCTTTCAATAAAGGTAAATTAAAGGAGTATAGGTCATTTTAGGTATTCTGATAGGGTAACTCCAAGAAGCAGTTTATCTGTGACTTAAGTCATCAAAACTGTTAAGTAGACTATTACTATTGTATTTTGTTTATTTATGTCATTGAAGAACATGAATAAAATAATACCATACAAACAATAGCAGTGTTAGATGATCATAGTTCCACTTTCATTCAATTGCTATGCTTTTTTTGCAGGGCTGTAGCAAGCAAATTCCACAAGTTTTAGTGGTACCCCTCCACATCTATCACTTTTAAATGGACACCTCCCAAAATGCTGCACCCCAAACAATTATAGCGCAACATTCAGGAGCGGCCTTAGGTCATCTGGTGCCCTAGGCAAAAGGGCTCCACGGTGCCCCCACCACACCACCCGGTGCCCCCATTCTGGTCTACCTACACCAAATAAATACAGGAAAAGTGCCCCTCCTAGAACGGCGCACTAGGCGACCGCCTAGTTGGCCTATGCCTAAGGCCGGCTATGGCAACATTATATTTTAATGAATTAATATTTTTGATACTTGCATGGCATTAACAGAGACCACCAGTGACAGAAGCATGTATGTGCAAAACCACGCTTCTGCTGTAACATTTCAAACGTCACTAAAAAGCATTATCTCAATCCTCCAATTATGCATTATTGCTAAATGTCCAATGGTAAGCTTACAATTCTTCCTGTAGGAAAAGAACAGAAAAATGAAGACAGTAATCAGTCATTTGTAAAGGGTATACATCTGTATCAAAATCAACATATTCAAATTACTGATCCAGCAACTACATGCAAGCGTGGTTACAAAATGCCCCTAAATCATGTGACATAAAAATACATAAATGAGCCTTACTTTTCATAAAAATGTTTATCCACAATTTGTCAAAGGATTCAAAATACGATTCAATAATTTGGGGATGTTATCAAGTATTTATTTGTTGATTGAAAGCATCATCAGGTTCTAATAACTCAGTTACATTTACATCAACATTAATTCTCCACTTTCTGAGAGAAATAATGTAAAAACTACATATATTTCTTAGGCTATAAATTCCGTTTCAGTAAGAGTAATTATATATAAATGACTAATCTGGTTATAGATGTCTTTTATCTGCATATTTGTCAAAGAAACACACAACAGACACACACACACACACACACACACACACACACACACACACACACACACACACACACACACACACACACACACACACACACACATACAAGTGTACAGACAGTGACACGCCATATGAAAGAGTTCTAATAAGCAACAGACACATATGTCAGCATAACTGTAATAAAAGACAGATGCATATATCAGGATATGCAATCAAAGGAATGCACTTCATTGTCAAATCATAGTCACATAATGTGGTACCAAGAAAATAATATTGCCAGCTTAACAAGGCACTGTCATATAAGCCTCAGGAAATGTATTCACTTATAGCATTAACATCTACAGCTTTGTGTTATACTTGTACAGACAGCTATACTGACAATCAGAATGCACTTGTCATATAAAGATAACTCCAAACATATATGATGTAGAAGCACAAAAACATGTGTGGAATGGGAATGACCCTACAATGTGCTGCCATATATGCTGCTGAATTAAGGCTGAAACTGTCGTACCCGTAGACAATGCATGTGATTGCTGAGGCTCTGGAATCAGCCACATGCTTACATTAACAATTTCCATGCTGTTAACCTACATGAAAACAGGAATAATGCCAGCATGCAATCACAGTAAAAAAGAGAAGAAAATTAAATGATGTTAAAGGTAATGGTATATGCGAGAGAGAGAGAAAGAGAAGGAGATAAAATATAAAGCATTGCAAACAAAATAGTTTACACATAGGACAATTTGTAAAGTACAGAGAGACTGAGATAGCATGCAGTGATAGTTATGAATGGGGGATATGGATTTTGTTGCTGTGACACATTTATTTTGGATATAAAACAAACATCTTACATTAAGTAGCATAGTACTATAGCACTGAGCATGCAGCCCAACTAGACAAAGGACTGTATATTAATATACAATCTTCTACATAGGCTATCTGATGATTCCCTACTACTTTTTGATAACCCCAAACATTCCCAGAGGTAGCTCTCTAAATGTCCTACATACTAGAATAAGGTCTGCTCTTAAATATCTATATGAGACACTGCACAAGTTCAGATATTTTAGTCTTTCAAAATAACTTAAATTTTCACATGGATGCCCTTGGTCCACAACAGGGCTGGCCACCCAATGGTATAAACCTTGAGTCTATATGAGTGTCACTGGTGAAGTGATTCCTTGACCTCATGTGCAAAAAGAGGAAAAAGGGGGTGTGGATTCATGGCTGGATGAATGGATGGATGGATGGACGGATGGATGGATGGATACATAGATGAATGGATGGATGGATGCCCTTGGTATATTTCCACCATATTCCTTCCAGCTTACATATTCTTGTTTTCTTACAAGGTTTATGTATTATTATCCCATACTCAAGTTTGGGTCTAATGTAACTAACAAATAATGAGATAATTTCTGATTTCCTATACTTTATAAATTCTTTAATACAACTAATAATTATATAACTATCATTAACCAATTTGTTGATATGATTAGTAACACTCAAAACTGGATCTACCAATATACTCAGGTCCTTAAATAACTCTACAGTTTCAATCACTGTGTGTTGCATAAATATTTACCTTTCAATTTAAGTCTCCCAACTTTTATACGTATAGTTCTTGATGCATTTATCAGCATATTTTTCTCCTGTGTCTAAATAATCAATTTGGTCAAGTTCTTTTGAGGACATGCCCTATCTGTAACACATATAATCAGTTTACCATATTTCAAGTCATCTGCATACAGACTGTAGAACATCTTGATGAAAAAAATAGATCTAAAAGATACAATCTAAACAAGTAAGGGCCTAGGACAGAGCCCTTTTGGACACCCTGACTGTAACATTGAATTTCACCTGTCCAATTGATGAATGATACTTGCCTTGTCCTATTTGTAAGTCATGCAGCTATCCTTCTTATAAAGATTACATAAATGCCTAGTTCATCTAATTTAGTCATAAGTGTTTTGTGTATAACCCAGTCAAATGCTAAAGTTAAATCTATATAAATTACATCATAGCACAATTTTTCATTCATAGCAGTTATTATATTGTTATAGGACATCATATTACAGGTAGTAATAGATCTGTTTTCAACATATGCATACTGATATATGATTTCAAGTCCCTACATTTCCAATTCTGACAAAAACTTATTCAATATTACCTTCATTATTTTCCACAACATGAAAGTAAATGTGAGGGTCTCTATGACTGTGGATTTGTCCTACTCCCCTACTCTTAATGACAGGTTAACCAAGTGCATGTCTCCAACTTTTAGGAATCTCCACATATTTACACAACTTTTTAATAATAGATATGTCCTTGCTGAAGTGTTCTCAGGTCATTATTACTAATTCCATGTTCTCTGTGTGATTTGTTTGGATCCAGTTTACATAGTTCTTTTTCAATATAATCTAACATAATTTCAATATCTGAGGTCACATGGATATAACTTGGACAATGTATCACTCCCTTCATGCAGCCAAACTGCTTTGCATAAGATTTTGTAAATGTATTTGTGTGCCAGAGAATACATTTTAGAATCTAAATGCAGTTTATTGAATTACATGTCCTTACTCCTTCCACATCTTATATATCTATAAAATGGTTTCCTATTATACTCATTATCTTTATATACATTTTCTTCAAATTTATCTCAATCTTGTCTCACACTGTATTTAATTTGTCTGTCCAGTTTGTTTATTTCAGCTTTCGATGACACAGTTCACCCTCTTTCCTATTTCTTACATGTTTTGTCTCTCACCATAATCAAGTATTTTATTCCTATGGAAATATATTCCCTGACTTTGTATGGATACATCCTGATGTAATTTTTTTTTTTAATTTTTGCACTCATTTTCTCTTTAAAAACTTTCTACATTCCTTCTGAAGTTTTTCCACTGAATGCATCACTCCAATTAGTTTTATATAGTAACTGTTTTGCTTGTATATATTCTCTTACTAATCATTTGTGCATCAATTTAGATTTCAGTTTGGAAGAATTATTTAGCATCAAATTAATGTTTACAACCACAAGATCATTGCACATCAACATCAGTAAAACTTAACATGAAGTAACAATAATTTCTGTGGAAACGCAAGCAGTGTCTAGTATGTTCCATTCCATGGTAGGCTTTGTTACAGTCTCATGCAATTGTTGTTCCTGACCGTATGTTGTGGATAATATCCTTACTAATGCTGTTGAATCAATATCATTCTAGTCTGTTTCTGGTAAATTTAAGTTCCCAGCTAATATTATTCTTCATTCCTGTGTTTCATGCAAAAAAATGTATGAATTCCTCTAGGCCATCAGCACTTGACTTTGGTGGTCTTTACATTCAAACACATGGTATATATTCAAAGGTTGTCTTTATTGTCACAGTTACACAATCTATAAGTTTTGGTGTTATCACGGAACATGTAATAATCACAGGCCTCATAACTATCTTTAATCCCTATCATAACACTTACACCTGATTTTTTGTTAGAAATGTCTGTTACAGTAAAAACATTTATATCCTGTCAGATCTTCTTTCCAGTCATTGTTGTTTAACCATATCACAAACAGTAACAACATCAATCTTGTTGGAATGTAGTAAATTTTCCAATAAAAAAGTTGTATCATTATTAATGCTCCTAGCATTAACAACCATCAGAGATGCATCAAATGTTTTTATCTGTGAGCTGTTAAATTTTTTACCTTGTAAAAATTCTGCTTTGTGTTTGTCCGATATTGTCAAATATCCGCTGCAAAAATTGTCTTACCTGATCTTGATGAATGCACACCATCCTGTCTGAACACATGTGTGCCTAAAACTAGGCATGGATGCTCTACACATTACCACTTTTTAAAACAGGTTATTTTTTTCATGCAGGTACTTACACAAAAAAAATCTTTTCATTCACAGTGACCTGACCCTCCTTTCTATGTGTGATTTGTGAAAAATATGTCCTAAGACCTGTACAAGCTATGCTAAGAGTGCTGTAAGTTCTCTACTAAGAGTCAGAGTCCTTGCAGATGAGATCATTTGTGCCAACGTAAATAAAAAGAGATTAATAGTTCCTTACATTAAGGCATTCCAAGACCTGTTTCTTGTCCTCTATTTTTGCTCCTGGCAAGTATAGCACTATTCAATATTCATTATCTTCTCTGTGAATGTAAGTATCATTTCCTGCTATAACTGAATCTCCAATTACAAGAATATCTTTTTCTGGCCGAATATGAAGAATTTTCAACTTCTAATTCAATAATATCTGCTCTATCAATTATTACAAAGGAATGATTATCACCATTAGTCTTATTAATCCCACTATTTTCAGTGCTTATTACATTTGCAAGCATACAATTCTCATGCAGCTGGCTTTGTACATCCACAGTTTGAGCTATGTTGTCAACATCTGCCTTTCTCCTCTTTTTTTCTTACCGTAATGTTCTTCAATCCTTCCATGTTCAATTTTGATTTCTTCCTTTTCATCTGTTTCTTGCCTCTGTTTTCTACCTTCTCTTTTGGAAAAATTATGCCTTTTTCATCCCATCCCATTGATGTTACATACTATTAAATAAGATATAAACATGTGTGTACATATGTTTATGTTGTTTTGCTCTTGAATAATTTAAACAGTCATATGTATGCACAGAGGAAGATACAATATTGGGAGATCATTAAAATAAGAAAGGTTAATATTAACATGCATTTTGGCAGAATAATCTGATTTGTGTAACACACATCATCCAGAAAAGTTGTATTATGGAATTTGAATGTGTGGCAGAAGTGATTATAAATTATGAGGCTGCTGTTACCTTTTTGGAATCAAGGGAAATGTCAGTCGGTGCCATGTGGGTTTTCTGCTCTTTGAAAACTTTTTTTCAAACTTGTAGCACCCACACTCAGGGTTTTTAATATTTTTTACCCATCCTGTTATTGTGATAATACAGTACTGAAATATAATGTTGCATTCTGTTAAGGCAGAAAAATATTTAATGGAAAGGACTGTACAAAGGCAGAATCTGAAACTTCTTAAGAAAGAAATTTCATAACAGTTATATAAGACGTCTTTCTGATGTACTTAAGACATGAAGGTTATTTTGTCTGGTATATTTTCTTAATACAAGTTTATGCTTCATGTTCAAATGAAAACTGTTGAAATTATGTAAACATACCACATCCTTTCGATGATGGTAAGCTCAGCTTGCTAACTAATGATGTGGGCAATGATACTAGCTTATAACACAATAGATCTGTCTGACACTTTTTTATTTGCTGGCTACTAGTCAAAAATAACTCATTAGAATAAAGGATGCAGCCATCCCTCTCTGCTTAATTTCCACAGTGCACTACCTTGAAACACTAAATATGCACATAAGGAAAGATCACTTTATTAGGTCTATAAATATAATTGCTTTTTTATTTTATTACACCTTATTATAAGTTTTGCTGAATGCAGCATATTAAGGTCTTGCATTTCAAATCAGTACACCAGCAACTCGTTTATGGAAATATATTCACATATGAAGTCATCCTTGTCCTTTTATTAGTGATAATGGGCTTTTCCTGACCACATTACCAACCCTATGAAACTGAACAAACTACTGTATAGCTCTGCAGTATATCAGAAGGGACTGGGCTATTTTCGCTCTATGCAATTGTGTTTCTTCACATTTTCTGTTCAGTTCTTCTGTCATGATTCTCTTGTTTGCATTCTACTGATGGTCTGCTATGTTTCAAAATTGTTCTGCTGTCAAAATGTAACCAATTCATTATTCTAGACAGACAAAGGAAACCATCTTTTTATGACAGCACTAGGATCAATTGTGCTAGTGTTAAACATGGAAACATTATCATTGCACATTCATGCATACAAATTATAGTCATGTTTTTATATTATTTAATTCAGTTTTAATGTTGACAAAAGCTGAAAGACTTTACTCAAAGAAGGTAAATTAATGAAAAATACTTCCAATTGCAAATTAACTGATCTGTTTATTTATAGTGGGTATGTCTATGTACGTGTGTGTGTGTGTGTGTGTGTGTGTGGGGGAGGGTGCATGCATGTGTGTACAATTATGTAATGAATTATTGATATGTTATATGATCAACACACACACACAAAAATTATCTAAACATGCTGACAATTCATAATACTGACAATACAAATTAGTGTTGCACAGTACATTGAAAAAGGAAACAAATTACCCTAGCATGCAATCAGCTCAAACTTGTCTTAATAGTGGTAGTGCAATGGAAAGTTTTTTTAAGATAAGGTGCATGGTTAGGGTTAGGAAGAAGAACAGAGTTGGGGTTATCAAGTATTGCTAAGGTGGAACAAAGGGACAAAGACCCTTGCTCCACCATAATAATGTGTGCTCAGCCTAGTTCCATAACATTGCCACTACACAATACAGCTCTTACACTTACTACATATAGACAGACAGATGCTTAAACACACACACACACACACACACACACACACACACACACACACACACACACACACACACACACACACACACACACACACACATGCACACTCATCCACATAACACTCACCTAAGAATTCATTAAAGTGCTGTCATGTATTATACAGCTCTTCTTAAAAAGGCCCTTCTTTCATGATGTACCCATTTGCAATTCAGAGACATGCTAGCTGCAATGAGGTAGGACCTCATTGCTGGCTAACCTGCATGTCCCTGAATCATATTTACTACCACAATGTGCAGATCATTGCTAATCTGCATGTTGCATTAGTAAAATGATGCTTATATGGGGCAGTAGTAGCCTTCCACAGTCACTCACTCATTCTACCACACTAACAAGTACATACAACATGAACACACACACACACACACACACACACACACACGCACGCACGCACGCACGCACGCACGCACGCACACACACACACACACACACACCACAGTTACTATACCCCAATCCCTAACCTGTCTGCCCTACTGTTTCGCCCCCACCCCAAAAATAGTTGAAGTACCATCATGTCATATATCTATTATGGGATTCACTATTACAATCTAGAAAAACTGAAATGTCGAATTTCAGTATTTCGAGACTAAATAGTCGAAAAACCACATACACGAAAACCCACAATCATGAACACTACAATCACGACCATTCAGACACACACAAACCAGGACATAATCACACATACACATATACCTACCTAACTAAACAAACATAACAACACACACAAACACACTTAACCTACCTATACGCAGGGGGGCAAGCCCCCTTGCACCCCCCACCCCTCTACTTATATATTCTAACTCCGAGGTCGCACTAAACACACAGACACACAAAAAACACCACCGCACACACTCGCACGCACTAAAATCCCTACCCGTTACCCTCAAACACACAACACTTACCTGAAACCCCAGATAAATCCACAAACTGCACCACACATCACGAACGTGCAGATTCGACATTTGCGGATTCATCATAGTGTAGTTTCAGTTAACTGCAGTTTCCACTATTCGGTCTCGACGTACTGAATTTCAACATTTCAGTACATCGAGATTGTCTAGTGTATCCCTATTATGCCCTTGTGGCTAGCGTATTCCCCCACCTCCACTTCACACACTTTAAATGGTGCCCTTATGAAACTTTAAGAGTAATTCCTAGTGGTCTACTGTACCCTCCAAAACCCAGTCCCCATTCTGCTGTTAGTGACTTTATGGTACTTCTGTTTGAGAGTATTCCTTAGTGTCTAATGGTTCCCACCACCTCCAGTGCTTGTGTTGACAGCACCATTATAGCAATTTAAGTGTAATTTGTGGTGGTCTACTGGTTCTCCCCACCCTCAGTCCCCATAAGCAGTCCTGGTGGTGACAGCTGTGTTAATTTACACAACTGAGGGTTTTCTTAAATCACTAGCATTCAACACAACCATTAATTGGATGTATAACAGGAGGAAGAAAATTATGGCAAAAATTAGGAGGTGCAGCTCCCTAAAGGATTAAAGTGTTCTCAGAAAACTAAACAAACAACTCAGAGGACAAATCAAGTCTACCAAGCCAAATTTGAGGTAAGTGTGGCCTCCCAGACCAAGGACAACCACAAAGTATTCTTTAGATATGTCACCAACCTCAAAGGCAATACACAACTGTGTGCAGAGCTCATTGTAAATGCAGTCACCTATACTGACCCAGATGATATAGCAAACCTCCTGGCTGATAAACTCAGCTCCAACTTTATTCCACTCTCCCCCTCAACCTTCCCTTAGGAAATATCATCAAATATAACTCCCCCTACTATCACTAGGGAACAGGTCCTTAATGCTCTCTCTAAGACCAAGAACACTGCATCAATGGGCCCAGATAATATCCAGGGATGCCTTCTAAATAGCATGTAATATGACCTATCAGGGCCTATAGAATTACTATTTAACTGTTTCCTCCAAACAGGAATGGAGAAAGGCAACAGTCATCCCTCTGCACAAAGATAGGCCATCTACAGACCCTGGAAACTAGAGACCCATAAGTCTGACTAGTCTTATATGTAAAGTCATGGAAAGAATTATCATGGAGATGATCAATAGAGTAAACCACCAGACACTGGACCCAACCCAGTTTTGTTTTTGTCAAGGGCAGATCATGCCTACTCAACCTGGTGGACTTCTTTGAGAAGATCACCAAAGCAATGGGTGAGGGCAAAGCCTTTCACACTGCCTACCTTGACATGGCTAAGGCATTTGACACAATACCCCACTAGGGCATTGTTGACAAACTCAAGAGGTTAGGTACAAACCCGTACGCCACCCTGTGGATAGTTAACTGGCTTACAGACTGGACACAGGAAGTCAGAATATGGGAGTACACCTCTACAAAGAGGCCAGTCACAAGTGGAGTCCCTCAGGGATCAGTCCTTGGACTGCTCCTTTTTGGCATTTACTTCTCAGAAGTCTAGGCCAATGTCAGTAGTCTCTGCCTGACTAAATTTGCAGATGACTGCAAATTAGGAGCTGTCATTGAATCTCACACTGACACAAATGTTCTCCGGGAGGGGCTGACACAGACAAATAACTGGTGTCAGAGTCATGGACTAAAACTAAATGTCAAGAAATGCATAATAGTATACTTTGGGAAGTCATCCATCCCTGGTAACTATCATATTGATGATACACCCCTTAGAGTTGACCCAGTAGTCAGGGACTTAGGGGCACACATAGATAGTAATCTAGCCTTTGATTACCACATGTCTACAGTAGTGAGGAAATCATTCTATGTTGCGCAACTTATAAACAAAGGTATGGTATTGAAATACAAGGAAGTCATTGTTCTACTGTATTCAGCATTCATCAGACCTATCATTGAGTACAATGCACCCTTTGGTATGTACCCTAAACAGGTATATACAACAACTGGAATGTCCACAGAGGTTCCCCACTAAAAGAATGTTGTGTCTTTCGGCTTTTCCCAATTAGGGGTCACCACAGAGGAACTCCGGTCCGCTAATGATTGGCAGTAGATTTTTACGTGCCAAGTTGCCAGCCCTGACACACAACCTTCAACGAAGGTATGCCCATTCATGCATGTCACCACACAGAAGATGCTTTAGCTGAGAATCGAACAGGACAATGTCTTACTCTGAGGCGACAATGCTACCACAGCACCACCACCACAGTTCCTCACTAATATGTCCTATGCAGACTGCCTCAGAGCCCTATCCCTGCATTCTGTCTCCTACAGGCTTTTGAGGGGGGATCTATGCCTGGCATAAAGGGCATTGTCAGACCCCACTCTGATGGACCTCCTGCATATCCACAAAACAAAATAGCAGAATTACCCGTTCTAAAGACTTAAACTTTGCCTATGATATAAATAGGACCTGCTGGAGAGACAGGTATGCATCCCAGAGATTAACCTGTTTCTGGAACAGGCTCCCCATCCATGTGAAGCAGAGTTCCTCCCTAATCCAATTCAAGTTCAACTTGGACAATTGGATGGGGAACCGGCAATTCATCCCTTGTTTGGCACCTATGTCTTTAATGCTAACAGGTAACCTGTAAATGGTTCATCTCCCAGGCCCATGCTTACTCTTATCAAGGGTATCAGAACTTGTCAGAGATTTGGGATGCATGGCTAAGCTTAAAAAGACCTTGTGGGTGGTTGTTAGGCTAGTAAACACCTATGAACCTATGGGTCCAAAACCACATGGTGCTGCATATCATCATGGTAGAGAACCATGCAGGACTGTGTCACAGTGGTCACTGAATTGGGGAAAGGTAACATGATGTGTACACCATGTTGAACACATCACAGTATCTTCTTGAATTCACCCATAAATCTATCCTCTTACCTGACCCTATTTCTAATCCTAACCCACATGCACTCATATACACACTTAACCTACCCCTTACCTAACCCACACTCTAGCCCTAAATCACACACACATTCTCAAATATACAAACCGTACCCCACTACCAAACTAAGACAAACACCTGCACACAAACTCCCAGCCCTACTACAAAGCCACTTAACTTCGCTGACCAACCCAGAAGTTACCCAGTTTGCAGATGGCACAAACTGCCTTTCCCATAACAAACACTACATTTCATTTAGTTGGACACATAAGTGTTGACCAATTAAATTGTAATTATATATATACATATATATATATATATATATATATAGAGAGAGAGAGAGAGATCAAACAAATATACATATATATATATATATATATATATATATATATATATATATATATATATATCTGTAATCAAAGTTTCTTTTGTTCAACTGGGAATTGAGTTAAATTAGGGAGTTTTCCATTTTCCACAGTGTAATGTGATCTCAGATTTCATTCATATAAATAGCAGGTGTGGTAGTGCGGGGGAGCTTCCCCCTCCAGAAAATCTTTTTGATGTGTTTTTCTGCATGTTTGATTGAATATGGAATTGGGGAATTGTTTTAATTGCTTTCCATTGATTTGTTAGTGATGCTGTTGTTCAAATTTTCATAATATACTCACACGTATAGCTAGAGCAATAGATATATAGTTAAAGATACACACATACACACACACACACACACACACACACACACACACACACACACACACACACACACACACACACACACACACACACACACACACAACTGTCTGGTATATGTTAGCTCATGCAAGCACATGCCCAATTCCCAGATATTCCACTAATCTGTTTTTCTGTGCTTTATATGTTACAGTAGTGGTCCCATTGACTTCAGTGGTCTAAGTTAATTGCCTATGTTTCTGTTGAGCAAGGTTTTAAGTAGTTTGCTTATGTTTTTGTGAGCAAATATTGTCTTGAGTGTTATTTCCTCCTCTAGGTCCTTAGGTTTATGTTAGTCTTTGTTAGTTTTATAACTGATTTATACTTTTGGCCAGTTTAAGTTGCAAAGTGGCTGTCTTTGCAAATATTGCAATTCAGTTGGTTATTTGCAGTAAATGTTTCCATCAGCCATTTATTATTTATGTATTATTTATTAATATTGTTGTTCTAATATCAAAAATTTTGGTTTCAAGAGGGTTGATTTGTTCATTCATTAATTTATTTATTTATTGTAAAAAATAAACTTTATTGAAAATATAATTGCTCACAGAATGCAGCCATTATACATCTATAAACATGTATGACAACACAAAAATAACAAACAGCTATGACACAGATCAATAACATGCCTATCAGACAGTGATAGATTCACATGCCAACAAAAAATACACCATTAAGACTTTATCTTACTGCACTCCTGGTGGTACCTAAGGGCTACATATAATCAGTTATAATATTAGAACAATATAGGGATAATGCAGTTTAAGATATCTTGCTAGTTTTTGAAAATTAATGATGTAAAAACACATTGCACATACAAAAGATATTCAGACAAATTTAATAAAGCCTATCTGGTCTATTTGCACCAAGTGCCCATGGTAGCGCACCATCTTGGCTTAAGTAAGTAGGGCACACCACCTCACAAACAATGTAAACACTGTGGCATGCTAATTAGAGCATAAGCAGCAGAATGGAATGCTAATCAACCAGTCCAAGATAGAGGAGCTATTCAACATACCGCAAAGCAACCATGTGGACTCAGTGCTGATTTTCCCTGCAGATTCCAAATCTATTGGAATACAGCCACTGAAAGGACTCTACAGAGAAACAATGTTAGGGGCTGCCGTTGCTTTAATTCATGTGCATGTGCAATAGACTGAAGTCTATATTGCTGCTGCTAATAGACCAAAGAGCCAAGAAAGAAAAGTGTTTTCAGACCCCAGGTAATTTATCGCCACCTACATGATGTGGAAACAGTAGAATGCTACAGTGTGGATATTGACACACTACAGGAACTCTGCAACCTCTGTCGTCCTCAACTCAGAACCAGGGCAAACTGAGGGGTAGCCATCCTAGTGGAGACAAAGGTACATGTAGCACTTAGAATATTAGCTACAGGTACCTTTCAGAGACCAACAAGAGACATGCTGGGGGTGTCACAGCCACCTGCATCCAGAATTCTCCATTAATTCTTGAAAGCTATGCTATAATAATAAGCCAGTGACCACATATATTATCCCCATAATCCTGACGATAGGGCCAGAAATATGCAGGAGTTTTACCCTGTAGCACACTACCCTTAAGTACTGGGTACAACTAACCTTAAGTACTGTGTGCCATTGATTGCAAACATATAGAAATTAAGGCACCAACCGGGGAACAGGGAAGGGTCTACATAAATAGAAAGGGCTTCCACTCTATTAACAGCCAAGTTGTGTGTAATGCCAAGGCAATAATCTTGAACCTGTGCTGGCAACCCTGGCGGTTACCACAACTCACTTATCTGACACACCTCCCAACTGTATCACATGTTCGCTAGGGGAGATATCCCACATGTCATTTACTGGGAGATGTAGGTTATGCACTGGAACTGTGCCCGATGACACCCATCAGAAATGTACACACATCTGCTAAAGAACGCCATAGTGAGACACATGCTCAAACCAGAAATATAGGAATAAAATGAGCAGAAACAGACCGTACCACCAAAACTGTAATCCAAAAGAAACGGTTGTACCAGCAAACAGGAGTGAGTGTCCAAAACTGTTTATTGAACCAAATATCACAAGCGCTTTCACCCTAACTCAATTGTAGGGCTTTATCAAGTGCAAAAACCTTTTTAGTACTTGATAAAGCCTTACAATTGAGTTAGGGTGAAAGCGCTTGTGATATTTGGTTCAATAAACAGTTTTGGACACTCACTCCTGTTTGCTGGTATGACCATTTCTTTTGGATTACAAACCAGAAATATAATAGAGCATGTGTTTGGGCTGCTGAAATTGTAGTTCTGGTGCCTAAATACATGTTGGAGAGCCCTGCGGTATAATCCATTGACATGTATTGAAATATTTACAGTATGTGCATGCTACATAACATCATCCTGAGAATACAGCTTCAGCAGGATCAACAAGGGGAAGGAGCAGACATCCCACCACCAGTGCCAAGGCCACCACAGCCACATGCAGATGGAGAGTCATTGGGGGAACCCTGCAGCTGCAGTGGGTGTAGGCAGATGTAGGTGTGCTCAATGTGGTTTAGCACTGCCTGTGAGACCATGCATAGCACACTGACTCACCACCTAAGGGCCTAAAACCTTCCTCCTATGCACAAACATATAGTAACATTGATGCCAGGCAACTCTCACAATCTTTACCTCCCCATGTATTCGCTATGTACTGCTTGCATCAGGCAGAGTCAGCCCTGAACTAAACTGTTGTAGCTGCTGGATTTCCAAGGTAAGTATTGAACATGGAGTATATTATGTAATAATATGAATGAGTGGCATATCCTTGCATTTCATTACTTGGTAGTGTACGGAAGTAAACTGTGGGAGATTTGTACAGAAATCACCTCAACATGTGACAGAAGAGACTTATTTGACTTATATGTGTCCATTATTAAGTAGTAGGCCTCAGGAATAAAAAATTTACAGTCATACCTCTCAAAATTGGTGATGGTTACTGCATGCCCTCAATTTAGCACCATATGTCTGTACTGGGAAATCATTAAAGAGTGAAGTTAGAAAGCAATGATACACATTTCTGTTTCAGACTTCACAACCCTCACAAGATCATTCACAATAAAGTTGAAAAATGTTGATGCTATCAAATGTCT
Source organism: Protopterus annectens (assembly GCF_019279795.1). NCBI lineage: Eukaryota > Metazoa > Chordata > Ceratodontiformes > Protopteridae > Protopterus > Protopterus annectens. The sequence goes on along the minus strand of NC_056728.1, from coordinate 607,456,572 downwards.
AAATTTTTAAGACCAATATAAGTCAAAGGTACAACTACCAGTTCAACTTCAGAAATGCAGATATACTAAGCACTAAGTCAGCTATGCACCCTGAGCATCAGACACAAAGCTTATGTATCCCTGAATCCAAAACATACAAAACATGGATATGGCCTCAGTTATCATCACTTGCATAGAGTGTTGTGTATGTGGAGGGGGGAGGAAGCCTAGGCTGACACAAAAGGTTGATGAGAGTGTGTGTAAGTAAGAAAGAGAAGTAGGCAAACATTTGGATAAACGAACAAATAGTGAGATAAAATGAGTATTAAGGTGCATGGTTGAACCATGTAACTGTTGTGCGAGTATCTGTAGGGGTTCTCCAGGTGAAATTGGTATGTGAGTGTCTGCATGAACACAGCCAAACTTTGTGCTAGTTCTGTGTCTTGGTATATCAGAGAGGTGAGAGCTGTGCATGGTAGTGGTGACAGTTCATTGTTGTCATCCCGACCATAAGAACTGGCTCTGCCAGGAGTTGAACTGGCACATCCATGCCCATGCTCTGATGCAGTGCTGCTACCTGAACATGATTGATGTCTGCTGGATGACATCCAGAACTATGACCCCATGGCCTGCCACATCTGGGTGTGGACACCACACCCACTGATGGAGCAGTGGAAGTACTGCCACTATGGGAGGGTGATCAGACATGGCCACATTGGCTAACAGCAAGTGATGTGGCTGATCTATGCCCATGAGTATGCTATCCCCCTACCAGCAGACATTCCATCGCAGACCCCCCTCTTTTCAACATGTCATTCATCTGATCAATTGAACTGGAAACATGGTGGAGGAAGTCATGCATGTCAGCCTGTGCCGCATCTACAACTCTAAGCATTTCTCTGGAGCACCTAGTGGAATATACCTGTGCCTCCATGATGACCTTAAACATATTTTGAGTGACACAGGAAAAGACACCTGGATCAGGTGGAGGATGGACAGCAGTCCTCCTACGAGCATCCCTAATAGCCCTCCTGTGTGACAACTCACCCACACTTTGGCTATGTCCAGAGTGAACAGACACTGAGCCCACAGTAATCGCACCTCTTTGATCAATTGCCTCACCCTCCACCTGTCCAGTATCTGAGGGCTCACTGGAATGGGTAGGCATAGGCCTACTGAGTGTGTCTGATGGAATTTCAGGTGATGGCTGTATGTCAACCTCAGTGTCAAATTCAAACTCTCCACTCCTCAACTGTGCCTTTGTTTGGCCACCATCATCATCAGAGTCTACTGATAGAAGTCCCACACTTCCACTGTTAGGATCACCTGTGATAATATGCAGCAGGCACAAGAACAATTAATATCTAAACTACTATACTCCAATATATGCTAACAAAATAACAGTGCTGTCACTATTAGAAAGTACAGCAATACACACAACAGTCTTGACATCAACATCACACACTAAAATTTTTTTTTGACTTGCTCATCAGTACTAACATAAGAATGTTTGGCTTACCATCTTCAGATGAGGGTATACTCTGCATGCCAGATGGTCCTGGAAGAAGTTAGGCCAAAGGTAAGGACAACATCATCACAATTAACAGTAACACAGGGGGTAATACTTGCATTCCTTTATATGTTCATTAACTATACTTTCAACAAGAACTTGGATGGCTACTCCAGCTTCAGCTAATCAATCAGAATGTGTTGTTAACAGTAGCAATCTTCAATTCCCTCCAAAACAAACTTCTTGTGAAACAGAGGTAATGTATTGATTTAAATTGTTTTACTATACAACAGTATTCGACAACTGAGATAAAAAAACACTACCTAGAAGCTCTTCCTAGGACATCCTTGCTGTCCCTGGAACACTCACACTGATGTTGAGGACATGCTGTCCTGCACTTTCCTGGGAGCTGTCTGTATCCCTGTCAGTGGACATGAACTTTTAATTTGGTGTTAGTTGTGGCTCTGTAGCAGGCCCCCAATACCTATCTGATCATGACCCACTGCAGCTGCTCTCCTCCATAGAGATGAGATCAAGTTGGCGTCCCTATTGTGCACCTGCTCATATGTCCTACCACAGGCACCCAGGGCATTAAAAATGTTGAGAATATGCTTCCAAATCTGCATTCTGCATGACATATCTCCCAATTCCCTTTCAAGCAGGGAGGCACCATGTTGCCTAAAAGCATCAAAAATAACTTGATTTTCAGCATCAGTGAAGGGTGGTCTTCAAGGACTGAGACACCTGGGTGGCATAGCCATAGGTTTCCTAAAAGATAACAGAAGGATGGTACATATAAGTGTCACATAGCTGTAAAATAACTGTTCCCAGATAAAACAGAAAAGGTAGCATCTCAGTATTACCCACTGGAGAAACATAACACATTCTAGAGATTTGAAATACGAACAACAGGCAGGATGCTAAAAAGGAGAGTAACAACAGCAACATATCCTTGTTTGTGCCATAAAAGAAATGTAGGCAAATGACATACTTTCTGAATAAACCATCTATGAAATGTCAAAAGTACTATCAAATGAACTGTCCCCAAAACATGTCTACAGACTTATCACAGAACATACCATTTTAAGGTACTGCCTATCATGTATACTTGTGACATGCTTTAACAAACATGCCTATGGCACTGGTACACTTCATATCGATAAAAGTGTAAAAGCCTTTGCTTCAGGTTTTTCTTAATTACATTCCAGCATATGCAGTATATAGCTGACAAAATGCAAGCATACCTTCTCAAGTTCAATAATCCTCTGTACAGATATATCACAAAGTAATAAACTCTGTTCTATTTTCTCCACATAAACAAGTCTCCTAACCTTCAGTTTTCCTAGTTGCATGGTTGCCATTTTACATGATGTAGATTCAAGGCTGTTAGCACAGTGAAGATGCAAATCAGGTGTGAACTCATTAGAATTGCTGAATCCCAAATACATGGCTCAGTGTAGCAGATGCAAACATAGTGCAGGCACTTCCTCCATGTTTATTTTTAATGGATTGCAACTGTGAATGATTATTGGTTGGGAGAAGGAAAGCACAACAGCACTACAGGCTGCCCTATCTTCAATGGGTGTGTCAGGTTAGACTTACAAAGTGTTATACATAGGGTTGAAAATGGAAGTAAGCAGCACACAATTCACATAGTCTGTTCATTACCATCCAGCCTCCCCTTCATTTGTTGGCAAATGTATATGATATTATTTCCATTTAATATCCTCACACACTTTATGGCCAGTGATATAGAATGACTTACAGACTGCATGTCTCAGACATAGGATAAGAGAAGAATGAACAACAGACACCGAGAGGTAAGATAGAGCTGTATAGTTGCAAGCAGCAATCATAAATCACTGGCCACTTAGTGCACTATATACAAAAATAATAAATGTACAAATTACAGTTGTATGGTTTCATATTACTGCAGATTATGTTGCAGTTGGTTGTGTGTAGAATGATTTCAGTCCCTTTCTGCAACGCTGTTTGTGTGACAAAGATGGATAAGGCACCCTTCCTGTGTTCTGAAGGTTCATTGGAGTGAGAGTTCAAATCCAGATCTTTGTAGAAATATCTTATGTGAGCCAACATTTTCTAGTGTGTATGTCATAGATTGCTTTTCCTCATTTCAACTACTTGTCCCTTTTTCTTTTTTTTTTTTTTTTTTGGTGGGGGCACAGCAGTGTTTGTGTGATGTGCCACTTAGCGCAATCACAAGAAATGGAGGAAAATGAATGTCAGGTTTGGCTGTGCTTATCTCCTTTGCATGAAGAGTGGCAGTATGCAAACTGGCCCACCCAGAAAGCAGACAGAACAACTGCAGACAGGACCCAGAAAGGCAGTAATTGAAACTGGATACATTTAATTACTTCTGTTGGGCGCCGCTCAAACCCACTAAGAGAAATAGCGCAGTGGTTAACACAGAGACCTTAAGAAAGTGAATGTCATGTAATTAGTCTTGTGGTAGTAGGTGTAAGTGTAGGGCTGGAGTATAGATGGTTCTGGATTCTAGTACAGGGAGTGCAACATTTTTTTCTTACTGTAGTGACAGTGCAGTTTATAGCAATGAACTGAAAAATAGACAAGTGTTATTTCAGCATTCTTGTGGCAACAGGTGTAAGTGTAAGAGGCTCTGGGTTCTAATACAGGTTATTCCATACTCTTTTACTGTTCCACTTCCCATTATATTCATTCTCACTTATAACACTTTAATTGTGGAGCTGATATGAATTATATTAATCAGGGATGAGACACCATTACTGTGTTTTCAGATGTATGACTGACTGTACACTGTGTACTATAGTTCTGTAAGTATAATTCTATTATTGGACTTGCATGGCTTTCACAATTACTTAAGACATATACACAACTGGATCTATATCCAATAACCTTGTCAGGTCATACATATGTAACAGCTCAAACTGTCACCTATATTTATGAATGATTCCTGACTATGTCTGCGCAGCACTTCTTCTGTGGCAAATATGGAAAATCAACACTGCAGAAAACATATTTTTCCCTTATGCCTGGGTTGAATCCCACAGTGTAAAAATCAGTTTTCTCAGTGTATAAAGGTAAAAACAAATATGTCAGGTCAATACATTTATGTCCCCAGTGGATGTCTGCAAACCTAACTCAGATAACAGTTACCTCACAATTTCTAATACATATTCCCAGGCTACATCAGTAGACACCACTCAAACTAAGGCCGAGTGTCAGTTTAACCTCCCAATTTCAGTTATTTAATCCCTCCCTCCCTGTTTAGGACTCCTGCTCTCCACTTAACATCATACAAATACATTGCTTGGGATTGCACACTACCAGTAATCATTATAACCGAAATTGGCAGGAAAGCATCAGTCTCCATTGCTCTAGTTTGGCTAGTAGACATGGCTACCATTAGAGAGGAAGGTGCCAAGTTTAAAGCACAGACATAGGGTGTCCAGGAGTGCAGGATATTTATTGGATTCCTGGTAAAGCACCACAGACAAAGGCTTCTGCAGGAGGACTATTCTGGCTCTCAGTATAAGTCTGAGGCATGGAATAGTATGGCCCAGGCTGTATCCAGTGCCACTGGTATTCCACACAGTGGAGAGCATTGTAGGTACCATTTTAATGACCTACACAGGAGGAAAATCGGTACACTCAACTGTTGGTCAGAGGAATTTGAGACTTGAGATATCCCACAGCTGTGTTATTATGAAATTAAGAGATTACTTGTAAGACTTAGAAAGCTTAATGTAGCTAAGACTGGTATGCATAATGCTCTTCTGTTCTTTTATGTTCTTTCTTCAGCTGCCAGTGAGCATGAGTTCAATAGGCAAACTCATATGGCTTGATTGGAGAGACTGAGGGAAGAAAGTGGTATGTATGTATGCAGCAGAAGAGAAGTGTTACTGTACCATTAAAAGTTAAAGAAGCTTTTTTGGTATTTTATACAGTTGTATCAAACTGAGTGCGCATATCCCAACTGTAAAAGCAAGTGTGCATGCATTAGTTTGTAGCACAAACCAGTTTTAAGGGTCCAATATTAGACTACAGTCAAGGGTTATGGGTTTAAATGCTATAATTCACAACTATAAAATACTGTTATTTCTTCAATAATATTTACATTAAATTTAAAACTCTATACCAGTGACACAAATGGCCTACTGTAAACTATAATCTGTATAGCTGAAACACACATATGTGCAATATATGCACATTTCAAGAATTACTTTCAGCAGTCTGTAGTACAATGTGTATCTCTTAGGTTGTATACTTAAATGTAATACTTCAGATAAAAGAGTTGTATAATTGGATTAATGCATTGTATGTCACATATAACTTCTAATTTTATCTCTTTTTTTTTCTCTCACCCCAACTCTTATTTTTCTTTTTTATTTTCTATTATGTGTTGGCAAAATGTCTTCATGTCATTCCTGTGTACCATATTATTAAATGCTACACAACACAGCATGGCAGGCAAGCCCAGTGGATCAGCCTGCCCCCTCCTCCACCATCTCCAACATCGATGCCCAGCATGTTTGAGAGCCAACCTGGTAGCACTGCATCTGCTGCCCCTGTGCTACCTGCACTTTCAGATAGTACTGGCTGGAAGCTTGCGCATTGGTATCCTCCAGGGGCAGTGGTGGAGGTGGTGATTTCATCACCTGCAGAGAGTAGCCAGATATGGTGGATAGGGTCATGTATTGCACCATTAGTGTATGCCTACATCTCATCATGAGGCAGCTCTCCCTCCTTGTCTGTAGGAAGAAGAGGAGGCATCAAGCAATCCAGCCACCAGCAGAGTAAGGTGACAGCGATGACAGTCCAGTGATTGAGGACTTGATTCTCTTTGTTTCCAAGCTTGATGGGCATGAGCCTGCATTGCCCCCACCCTCACCCCAATCATGGTGTCCCCCAGCCTTTTGTGTCCATCATCATCCCTGTCTCTTGTCTTGTTTGTTTGTATTTTCTTCCTCGCCTACCCACTTTACCTGACCCAGACATGCCTATGTCTCTTCTCCAACATTCCTCTCTTTTTGAAATAAAACAATGGGCACCTGTCCCATAAAAGAAAGTCACATACATAGCTCTCCATTTTGTACGTGTCTTCTTGACACACTTGATTTGGTACAATTGACTATACAACATGATTGTGTTGTTGTTATCCCTCTTTGCGGAGGTGACAGTCGAAATTCAGTTAATATTCTGCAAATATTTTCAATTTACACTGTTAAAGAAGTGGATAGCTATATTTCTTTCCTACCTCCCTCCTGCACATTCCTGTACTGCTTTCCCTTTGTTTTTCTCTCTGCTTCCTTCCCATTTCACCACTTTCCTATCTACCCCATTTTAACACCTTTAATCTGGTCAAAAATAGAATCACAAACAGCACACATAAGTAGCAGAAAAAGCAATGAATCCCTTCACTTTCTGGGCTCTATGTTTGTGTGGAGATGCACATCTCACTCCAATGTGGAGCGACAGTGAGCGGCAGCAAAATGCTGTGGTTGCTTTCACACAGTGCCACTTAAACCCACTGCATTATGCCATCATACAGCAGCACATTTGCTATAAAGAATTATTGTCATTGCATTACCAGTGTTTGTTTAAAAGTATTTAAAAGTATTACATACACCTGGATTCAAACCCAGTATCATCTGTGCTAAAAAAGAAATGTGTCAGTGCATTTACACCTGCTTCCACAGAGCCAGATAAGCAGCAGGTGTGTTTCATAGACTCAGTACTAACTCTCAGACTTTAGAAATGTGACTCACATTTGTGCACTGCTTAACTGTGCGCAAAAAGGAAAATTAATGAGAATGTGTATATAGCATGCGCAAATGCTTTGCCAACTGCCAAGCAAACCCACATTTGAAACTTAGAGAATAACTTTACTTACATGTTACTACTTCCTATTACTGATTACCATATGCTTTATGTAGTAAGATTACCTTATCTTTTCACATGTTTTTAAATACAGAGCTCTGTAACACCTTACAGACTGAATTGTGATGTTTGCCATATTGAATATATATTAACTACAGATTCTTAAAGATGTATTACTCTATAAACAGACTTTTGCTTACGTTAACCATATAGTCTTTCTGACTTTTAAAACTTAATCATTCACAGTTTCAGTAAAGCTAAACTTCAACTTTACAGTCTCGATCATGTGACATTCAATGTAATGGTAATTTGAAATTGTATATATATATATATATATATATATATATATTTTTTTTTTTTTTAATACCTTTATTGAATTATCTGTTATATATATATATATATATATATATATATATATATATATATATATATATATATTTTTTTTTTTTTTTTAATACCTTTATTGAATTATCACTTCTGATTTTTTTTTGTTTTTATTTGGCTATTTTCTAAATGTTATAGTTCCATAAATATCAATGATGCAGTCAGTAATCAAATCAATTTTTCTGAAATAATTTCTAAATAAACCGAGTGGGAAAAATGCCAACTTCTGTATGTTACCTGAAAATGCTTAGTCACAATTTGAACTGTTGAAATTCTGGTTTCCATTTCCATTTCTCTTTTTCTAATCTTTGAAATGATATAATGTACAAGTCATTCAAATGAAAGATACTGCTCTACATTTCTGGTGTGACGTTTTTTTTACCACATTTGATAACTGAAATATTGTGGCATAGATTTGATCCTACCTTGCAAGCAGCATCACTTTAGACAAACTGAAAGGCAGAAGAAAGACAAACATCTTCATGAATCACTTTGTTTTTATCACAGAATGTGGTCTTTAGATAATTATATTTTACATCTAAAACATATCAGATAGTATATGTACTGTATTAACAACTAATATTGAATATTCATATTAATAACTGTTTATGCTTTAGGTAAGCCAATTCAGATTGGAAGAATTTTAAAGGAAAATCAGACCTTCACCAACTATCTTCAAAAGAACATGTCTGTTCAACCAAGTATCACAACAAGCATCATCACTTCATATCTTCAACCAATAGCGGTAAGAAGACTTTAAAAGTTATACTACAATTTTGTAATTTGAATCTCTTTACTTAAGACCTTTTATTGCTGTAGCAATTTGAAAAGTTAATTTTGTTCATAGCTTACTACATTCAAAAGTCTTGTGAGACATTATAAACTTATGTGACAGTATTTTTTGCACTTTATACAGTTTGTATTTTCTGATGTCCTTTAACATGGGATACAAATACAAAAATTAGCCCAAAACTGATGCATTTTTACAATCGTAACCGTATTTAAGTATCATATTAAACTTTAAGATGCAAACACATCAGTGAAACACATTGGTAGAAAAGAAATAGTAACACTTTTATTTGAAGAAACAACTGTTTACCAGTTTTTAAATTAAACAAAGTCCACATCATTTGTTTAACCTTAGTCACAGCTTTAATCTAGATGTATTATTATACTGTATGACTAATATACATCTTCAGGTAATAAGGGAAGGCAGTCTTTGCCCAGAATATAAAATACTACAGCTGCCTTCACATCATAGCTGCACAAAGCATTCAGTCTACAATACATAAAGGCCTGGATTCCAAAAGACTTGCTCTCAGTCTAGGTCATGACTTACACAGATAGCAGTCTGAGAGCAGGTGTTTTGGAATCAGATCCCCATACTAAGCCTATTTATATATAGGACTTACACCAAAGTAAGTCACTAACACTGAGAGCAAATATTTCGGAATCAGGGGAGACTTGCACTGAGATCAAGCCTTTTAGAATATGGCCCAAAGAATCAGAGTTATATTTTGACATTTGAAGTCAAATAGCATAAATTGCACAAAAGCTTTAATACAGGGGATTATGATCTGGTTTCTGATCATAACTATATTATTATGCATCTGAAACATGGATGCCAAGAGGTGACTCTTGGCATCCATCTTGAGATCATATAATTAAAGCCTACAATTGGAGGTCTAATCATAAATCTTTATCATGCTCGGAGCTTTATCTGCTCCATGTACTATTGGTTACAGAAAAAAATGAGCAAAATGTTTTGCTGGTTTTGAAAGTCAGTAGTGTGCTTAGCATGCACTGGCAGTTCTTAATGCCTAGCACAAGGTCTAATATTAACATTCTTAAAGCATCTTTCTAAGTGCTGTTTATAGCGGGTCTCATACTAGAGTAATGCTTAACTAGGTTGCCTTTTTCCTGATACTGGAGTGTAATCATAGCTCTCCATGGACTTCAAGTAACTTAAACTCAAATAAAAGCCAACAGACTTAAGTATCAGTATTAAGAGCAGGGGCAGCTCATGGTACTGGACTGCTCGGCTGCAGACCCCCCCCCCACTTTTGGAGAGAAAAAGAAAAAAAAAAGATTTTACTTACATAGCACTAGCAGAATATCACTAGTGCAAAAATGCAAGTCTGACCATTAGGGGAACTCAGAGCTGTGTGCATATATACCTGAGTTCCAATAAAAAAAAAAAGATGAAAGCTTCTGTCTTGTGGTTTTACAAATCTAGGCTTGTAAACACCCTAGAGCCAATAGGGTAGCAGCCTTCTATGAACCCGTGAAGCCATGAATCTATCCAGGCCTCACAACATCTTCTCTCCCACATAGTCTGCTGATGTCATTTACTATAAATTGATCTGCACTCTTGTAAAAGTCAGACTCTGTGCTCTGGTGCTTACGTAAAGTACTAAGTTCTGCAGTCTGTGTAATTAGATGGGTAGGGGTTCTGTTCTCACTACAGTCAACTGTGTGTGTGTGTGTGTGTGTGTGTGTGTGTGTGTGTGTGTGTGTGTGTGTGTGTGTGTGTGTGAGTGTGTGTGTGTGTGTGTGTGTGTGTGTGTGTGTGTGTGTGTGTGTGTGTGTGTGTGTGTGTGTGTGTGTGTGTGTGTGTGTGTGTGTGTGTTTGTGTGTGTATATGTGTGTGTGCATACACACTCTTACTTGACATTACAGAGAGCCTTTTACATCAGCATGTGGGGAAATGTTATCGCCATATTCTTCTCAACAGACACTGTTGATGTTATCAGCTATAAATTGTTGTCTGAGACACTCCAAGCCAGATTTGTGCCATGGTCCTTGCTTAAAGTACTGTGTTCTGTAGTTTGTGTACTTAAAAAGATACGGTTCTATTCTCACAGCAGTCATTCACCTTCCTGATACAGTAGAATACACAGTTCAACACACCATCCATATAGGCTATGTTCCCAGAGAAGGGTGTACATCAACATGCATCTATCTGAGTTGGGGGTACAGCACCTGATGCATTTAAGTATAGAGACAGCTTGACTCTCCTCAACTGTGAGGTAGACCAACTTGTCATCATGGACCTCTTCTAAATGGTCACTAGTAATATAGCAGCTGCATACAACAGACCTGTATGAGTTGTTTTTGCTAAATCATGTCTGTTTCATCTGATAGTTGTCCTCAAACAGGTCATTGAAAGCACGCATAATAACAACAGTATCATCTTGTGGAACTTGACCAGGTCATGTCATTTGACACAAATCCACACTCAGGTAATCAATCAGCACTATCTGTGGCCATAAACAGCTATATCACCAGGTAGGCAGACCAGTGAATTACATACATGGCATCTCACTATGTTGAAATGTATGAAGTGACCTATATCTCATGTCCAGTCATCAGGTCCATACATCAGAGCTGTCTGCTAGTCCCTTTCCTGTCCATTATTTAAGTGATGGACATCACAGATGGCATACACATCCTGTGTCCAAACAGCTGTCTAAAGGCCAACAGATTGTGGGCAATCATTGACTTCATTTGTGATATTAGTATAATACAGACATTATCAGCACAAACCAAAAATTGCTGCCACAGCATGACAACACTTGCAATGACAAGAAGACATGATGGGCTATGTTAAGTCAGGAAAACAAACACATAACCCAAGTATAATGTGGTCATCGCACCCTATAATCAGACCTGTAGGTATATGACCTATGTTCTGGGGTACATAGTAAATGGAATGTCCACCAGTATGTGAACAGATTCTTTCTCAGCCCATCCCACTTGCTGAATCCTTGGCCATTGACCACATCTGCAGTGAAGAAACCAGCCACAAAGATTCAAGGGCTTTAAAAGAAAATAAGTTATTTGACCACTGTCCCTGTGAATGGGTTCTCTCTCAGTCCCTCCACTTGCTGAATCCTTGGCCATTGACTGCATCTGCTGTGAAGAAACCAGCCACAAGGACTCAAGGGCTTAAAAAGAAAATAAGTTACTTGATCACTGTCCATGTGAACAGGTTCTCTCAGCCCCTCCACTTGCTGAATCCTTGGCCATTGACCGCATCTGCAGTGAAGAAACCAGCCTCAAGGACTCAAGGGCTTTAAGAAGAAAATAAGTTACTTGACCACTGTCCCTGAGAATGGGTTCTCTCTCAGCCCCCATTTGCTGAATCCTTGGCCATTGACTGCATCTGCAGTTAAGAAACCAGCCACAAGTACTCAAGGGCTTTAAAAAGAAAATAAGTTACTTGACCACTGTCCCTGTGAATGGGTTCTCTCTCAGTCCCTCCACTTGCTGAATCCTTGGCCATTGACTGCATCTGCAGTGAATAAACCAGCCACAAGGACACAAGGGCTTTAAAAAGAAAATAAGTTACTTGACCATTGTCCCTGCAAATTGGGTCTCTCTCAGCCCCCTCCCCCCCCACACTTGCTGAATCCTTGGCCATTGACAGCACCTGCAGTGAAGAAACCAGCCACAAGGACTCAAGGGCTTTAAAAAGAAAATAAGTTACTTGACCACTGTCCCTGTGAATGGGTTCTCTCTCAGCCCCTCCACTTGCTGAATCCTTGGCCATTGATTGCATCTGCAGTTAAGAAACCAGCCACAAGGACTCAAGGGCTTTAAAAAGAAAATAAGTTACTTGATCACTGTCCCTGTGAATGGATTCTCTCTCAGACCCCCCACTTACTGAATCCTCAGCCATTGACTGCATCTGCAGTGAAGAAACCAGCCACAAGGGCTTAAGGGCTTTAAAAAGAAAATAAGTTACTTGACCACTATCCTTGCGAATGGGTTCTCTCACAGTGCCCCCCCCCCACTTGCTGAATCCACAGCCATTGACCGCATCTGCAGTGAAGAAACCAGCCACAAGGATTCAAAGGCTTTAAAAAGAAAATAAGTTACTTGACCACTGTCCCTGTGAACGGGTTCTCTCTCAGCCCCTCCACTTGCTGAATCCTTGGCCATTGACCGCATCTGCAGTGAAGAAACCAGCCTCAAGGACTCAAGGGCTTTAAAAAGAAAATAAGTTACTTGACCACTGTCCCTGAGAATGGGTTCTCTCTCAGCCCCCATTTGCTGAATCCTTGGCCATTGACTGCATCTGCAGTTAAGAAACCAGCCACAAGTACTCAAGGGCTTTAAAAAGAAAATAAGTTACTTGACCACTGTCCCTGTGAACGGGTTCTCTCTCAGTCCCTCCACTTGCTGAATCCTTGGCCATTGACCGCATCTGCAGTGAAGAAACCAGCCACAAGGACTCAAGGGCTTTAAAAAGAAAATAAGTTACTTGACCACTGTCCCTGTGAATGGGTTCTCTCTCAGCCCCTTCACTTGCTGAATCCTTGGCCATTGATTGCATCTGCAGTTAAGAAACCAGACACAAGGACTCAAGGGGTTTAAAAAGAAAATAAGTTACTTGACCATTGTCCCTGCAAATTGGGTCTCTCTCAGCCCCCCCCACTTGCTGAATCCTTGGCCATTGACAGCATCTGCAGTGAAGAAACCAGCCACAAGGACTCAAGGGCTTTAAAAAGAAAATAAGTTACTTGATCACTGTCCCTGTGAATGGATTCTCTCTCAGACCCCCCACTTGCTGAATCCTCAGCCATTGACTGCATCTGCAGTGAAGAAACCAGCCACAAGGGCTTAAGGGCTTTAAAAAGAAAATAAGTTACTTGACCACTATCCTTGCGAATGGGTTCTCTCACAGTGCCCCCCCACTTGCTGAATCCACAGCCATTGACCGCATCTGCAGTGAAGAAACCAGCCACAAGGATTCAAAGGCTTTAAAAAGAAAATAAGTTACTTGAACACTGTCCCTATGAATGGGTTCTCTCTCAGCGCCCCCTCACTTGCTGACTCCTTGGCCATTGACTGCATCTGCAGTGAAAAAACAGGCACAAGGACTCAAGGGCATTAAAAAGAAAATAAGTTACTATCGTTGTCTAGCTACATTTTCCCTCAGCCTGCTACTGTAGAAAGTACCTGGTCTAAAGCAGAAATAACTTGCTCTACCCATGGCTAGGGACAGCAGCTGCTCCCCACTCCCATCAGCTGCAAATACATTCCCCAGTTAAACTTTTTTCTTTTTAGTTATCAGTAAACCAAAATAAAGCTCTAGTCGAAAAAGAATGTAGTCCAGTAGATACCCTGGAATTAACCAATTGTAAAATAGAGGCAAAAAGGTACTTAAACTGACACTTTTTGTCTGCTTCAAACTAGGTATCTACCCAGAAAGGACACAGCTGAAATCATGCCTATAGATTATTTTTTGCAGCATTTGCTGCTCAATTTCTCCTGAGTGTGATTTTCTACAAGAACTAACTACTTCACATTACCTGTGACCACTGCCTCTCCCCCTCCAATATTGTCCCAGCAAAGTTGTTTTAAACCCCTGGAGCCATCTTGGCTTACTCACAGCAGCTGCCCATAACTCAATTGTTCTATTGCTTTGTTACTATCAGCATTGCTACTGTTACAGAACTGGTCTTCTATTTATACAAGTTGGAGACAAAGTGTTACAATGTATCATTTTCCAGTCTGACTTGGTGCTTAGTGTACTTCGTGCTGCTAGGACTTACAGATGCTATAGTATCAAACTGGGTTGCTAAGTCTCATCATTTTTGTTTAGTACATACTTTTTAGTTAAACTAGATGCTAAGTGTTCTGTCATTCAGTTTGAAGGAAAGCATAAGTTAAATACGAAACTCCATATTATGGCTAAAAGTCTTATTTTGCTTCCATGTCAGAGCAATCCTTAGTTGTTTTAACTGCTGTACCATGAGGAATATTATAGCAATGTGTTCTCCTGAGTGCAACCCGCTCCTCTACCCTACCCCATTCCCACCCACCCCTATTCAATTACATTTATTCCTAGCCAAACACACCCACTGCTTCTCTCATCCAATTAAATTTCCTCAGCACTCCTCACCAATTATCCACTCATAGGACACACCTTAGACACCTTCTCTAATTAATTAAGACCATATCCCACATCACTTTCACTTCCATAATCACCACTCCTTACTCCATCACACTTTATTCAACCAAAATACACTTACCAACCAATACACACCCACCTCATTCTTACCATATTCACTGACTTTCTACTACACCATGCTCATCCTTCATTGTGTAGCACTATTCACTCTTAGCACCTTGTCCTACCTTACATCCTATCACACAAACTTAAGTTACACCCAGCACACTTACTTCCATCACCCATATAATCCATTCAAAGTTAAACCAATTACATTTGCTATTAACCCAGCTATCTACACCTACACAGCTTTAGATCCCCCCTCAAATGGTTCCACCAATATACTACCCTACAGGCAACCATGCAATACAATAAATTAATACTCAAATACCTAAAGAACAACTACTTAACAGCCATCCTACTCAGTCTTAGTGGAGACATTCACCCCAACCCTGGACCCTCACCCTTTCAGGACAACACAATCAGTGCTCAAAACCACTATCTCAATAAACTTAAACATAACAAGCATTTTAAACAAAATGCAGGAACTTCATGCAAGCCTGTCTCTATGGTCCCCTGGCATAGTCCTTCTGACAGAAACCTGGCTCAAACCAGATATCCTTGATAATGAAATTCTTCCCACTGGCTATAGCATTCTCAGACAAGATAGGAAAACAAAAAGTGGTGGAGGTATAGCCCTGCTCTTCAAAAAACATCTTACATTAGAGAGGGTTAACCTTAACCCCCCTAATATCCCCAACTTAGAAATACTCTTGGCTAAAATAAAACTCAACCAAAATAAAAATATCAACATCATAGGTACTTATATTCCTCCTGGAATCAACACAGACAAACTTGAAACCATCCTACAATGGTCTCTCAATAACCTCCCACAAGAGACCATTATACTAGGGGACTTTAATATTAACTGGTACTCCTGCAACTCTGACCACCCTACCACCCATATCAACCTCTACAGCTTTACCCAATAAATTCAAACCACAACAAGGTTTGATAAAACTACTAAAAAGGAAACTATCCTTGACTGGATTCTCACCATTTACTCCACACTTTTCTATAGTTGTGGTACCCTCCCTAATTCACTCAGTGACCACCTCCCAACATACATTATACATCATCAGGCAAATCCTACAAAAAAAAAAAACATCTGCTTACCAAATTTGCAAAACCAAATATTTCAGGCCTCAAGATTTCATAATATCCCTTAAGCTCTGCAACTGGAAACACCTCAAAACTTTATCCCTGGACACTGCAGCCAACTACTTTAACACCACATTTTTAAATATCTTAAATAACATGGCCCATATCCGGACAATACGAACAAAATCTAATTATTCTCCTTGGCTCACTAAACAGACAAAATCACTCCTAAAAGAAAGGGATAAAGTGTGGCATGAATGGACCCACAAAAAATCAACAGTTACTCACCAGAAGTATCTCCAGCTAAGGAACAAAGCCAAAACTCAAATAAGACTTGATAAGAAGAATTACTATACAAGCTTACAAGCTAAATATCAAAATAATCCTCAAAAATTCTGGACCACTTTAATTAAAATACTACGACCAGGAAAAACTAAGACCCCTCAACCAACAGCAAGCAATCCCCTAGAATGTATTGCTACCCAGTTTAATAAATACTTCATTGACTCCATCAAAACCCTTACTAACCAAAACTTCCCATCACTGGTCATCAATCTAACCTCTCTACTAGATAATAACAACACATTCTCCTTAAAACCAGCCCCAACCCATAACATGCACAAATACTTGCTCAGGCTAAAATCCACAACCCTGGCAGCTGACAACTTACCCTCAACATACTTAAAAATATCAGCTGAAGCCATCTCCTATCAAGTTTCCCTACTAATTAACCATTCCATATCTGAGCAACGCATCCCCACTCTAGAAAATTGCTCACATCATACCTCTACACAAAGGAGATCCCTCCACTGATTTCTCTAACTATCAGCCCATAGCAATCCTATCCCCTCTATCATAAATCCTTGAAAGGTGTCGTCACACCCAAATACTTAACCATCTCCTAGATAATAAATTGCTTACAAATACTCAGCATGACTTTCGCCCCTACCATAGTACTACCACAGCCCTTATTAGCTTCACTAACTCCATCAGTCAACTTAGAAATAAAATTGAGCTAATATCAGCAATCTTTTTAGACTTATCAAAAGCCTTTGATACAGTGTCTCATAACAAATTATTGATTGCCTCATCCAAACTGAACCTAAGCTACTCCACACTAGCCTGGTTTCAGAACTAACTCATAGATCGGCAACAAGCGGTACGGTGGAACAAAGCTCTTTCTCTCTTACTACCAGTGACTATGGGCATGCCTCAAGGGTCTATTCTCAGCCCCCTCCTTTTTAACCTGTTTACAAATAATCTCCATAATACTACAACTCTAGCCACCCTTATACAGTTTGCAGATGACTCCACTGTCATATGCTCTGCCCCAACTCTACCTGAATTACTGAACTTAACCCAAACATCCTTCAGTGCTATTGAATCATGGTTGGCAGATGTCCAATTAATCTTGAACCCAAATAAAAATGAAACGCATGCTCTTCCACTCCACTAAATTCAAAACACAATCCACGTACTTCAACATCACATCCAGTAATAAGTCTTTGATTGAACCAATAGCAGACACCCAACTTCTCGGTCTTGTTATTGATCAAAATCTGAAGTTCGACTTACACATTGCCCAGGCTGTAAAAAAAGTACACAAGAAAATAGGTACCTTGTACAGATGCAGAAACTACCTAACCACAAACTCCAGAATAACCACAGCCAGAACTCATCTTCTGTCAACTTTACTATAGGCCTCACCCACCCAAGGTAGATGCCTGCTATAATAAGATAGCTAAATTTGCAGGTCTATATCAGAACATCAAAGTTTTAAAACTTTGAATGTTCTAATATCGACCCCTATTCAGCAAATGCTAAAAATAGTGAAGCTGCAGAACACCAAATTTTTTTCTTAGGGAAAGAATTTGGTTGGCCGTTTCTGTGGCTTCGCTATTTTCAGCTCTGTGGTGGAAAGTTACAGGTCGGGTCCAGGTAAGTGTGCGATTGTGTGGACGTTAGGGTTAGGGGTGGGTTAAGTGAGTAAGGGTTAGGGCGCGGGTTAGGTGAGTGTGCAATAGTGACAGACCTTAGGGTTAGGGTTTGGGTTGAGGTAAGTGGATAGATAGTAGTGTATGTACAGTTTAGTGTAGGGTTAGATGTAGGATTGTAAGTGTATGTGTGTGGATTACTGTTTTTTTGGTGTGCTTGTGTTGTGTGTATGTGTTTCGGAATAGCAATTTTTTTTCCATGGGAAAAAATTCACTGTTCTGAATGTTCGATATTTTGTGGTTTAGATAATTTAGGTTCGATGAAATAGCGTTCACTATTTTCATCTTTCGATAGCGTGATATAAGTGCAAATTTGCCACTAGCTGTCCTCCTAGAACCCATTGTTGTAAGGCCCTAAGACAACTATCTTAGTTAGAACTACCTCACCAACTCATTCACACGCAACTCCCTACCGCCCACCAAATGTACTATAAACCTGATAAAACACCAGCTCTACAAGGCCTCCTCAATCCCCATATAAGTACCTGTCCACTAAGATCCACTAATAAAGCTCTAATTGAAGTAAACAGGAGCAAAAATAGCTCAGGTGACTCTCTATACTCCTACTACATTGCTAAACTGTGGAATGCCTTACCACTTGAAATTAGAACTATAACTAGCTTAAAAAACTTCAGGCATCACATTAAAGCCCACCTCACCAGTTCCTGGACTTGTACATGTACTGGGCATGCGTAGCCCAAACCATGGAACTAGCTGATTTTAAAATTTTAATTGCATATGTAATGAGCATTGAATTTAAGTCATATGACTACCTTATGTTGTTTTTCTTTTTCTTTCTCACTGTTAATATCTATCAGATTTTAAGTCTTCAGTTTGCTATGCTACCTGTATATAACACTAAGTATCATAGTTGCACTCTTATTGTATACAATGTCACTACCTGCTACTATTGTAAGAACTGTCTTCTAGAAGCATTGTTATACTAGATTGTTGGTCTTGTCTCCCACTTGACTAATTTATTCTGTTCTAGTCTTTTTACCATTACGAATGTCTGTTACTATTTTTTTCTTTATTGTATTATATAATTTTATTTCTACTAACAAAATAGTTTACTAACAATGGAGCTTTTCTTCCCGGGCCTCCAATGAAAAAAGGGTTTTATGCTCAGTAAGACTCTCCTGGTAAACAAATGTAAAATAAAAATAAATAAATAATAAAATATGTTCACAGTGCTGACTACTCCTTAGAATGTAACACAAGTATTGGGTATGTGAAAGAACTCCACGTCAGAGGCCATAATACATTCATAGTTCCCAGCCTTCATCACACCCATAACTGAGTACAATGCACCCTTCTTCATGTACCTCCCTCCTCATCTTCCTGCGATCTGTAACTGAAGTGTACACCTTTGTCACAGTGAGCTGTCACACAGCTTATTGGCCATACCTAGGTATTCTTTCTGTGGAATATACATGACTGTCTGATGGTGCGGAACACCAATCAAGCTCTTACACCAGATCCATTTGTTTACCAGTTCTGCAGATGCACACACCACACACATAGCTGTTTCACAATTGCTTTTTCAACAAAGTATCCACAAACTACCACATAGGGGGTAGTCCCCAAAATCCAGAAAATGTAGTAAGGGATTTGGGGACCCAAGTAGATAGTAATCTCTCCTTTGATAATCATATTGCCAAGGTGGTTAGAAAATCCTTCTATGTGGCCCACCTAATCACAAAAGGGTTTGCATCTAGAACAAGAGGTTATTGTGCCTCTCTGCTCATCACTCTTTAGACCCATCATAGAATACAATGCCCCATTTGGGATGTACCTTACAAGACACCTGCAACAGCTGGAAAGACCACAAAAGTACCTCACCAAGAGGATTACTGGCCTCAAACAGATGCCCTATGCAACCCGACTCAAGAAACTCCAGCTGTACTCGGTTGCATACAGCTTACTCAGAGGTGATCTCTGCCTGACATACAAGGCCATGTCCAACCCAGAATTGATGGACATGCTCCACCTAAAAAAAAACAAATCCCAGAGAGCCACACGCTCTAGAGATATAAACCTCACCCCAATGATAAATAGAACATACTGGAGGGATAGATTCCTGTCCCAGAGACTCCCCATGCTTTGGAACAGGATTCCAATATGTATCAGGCAGAGCCCCTCACTAACACTCTTCCAGAGAAACCTTGATGGGTGGATGGGAAACAGAAAATTTACCCCGGGGATCACTGCAGCGGCTCTACTGGACAGTGGCGCAGGGAACTAATGGCTCTGCTGGACAGGGGCACAGGGAACTAATCTAAGGGGGTGGCGAAAGCCAACACATTCTGGCTAGGCTTATAAATGCCCTTGGGCAGATAGCCTAGTACTTACCTATGAACCTATAATATTAATGGCATAGATAACATTCATAACAGTTTGGATTGTGACATATATATATATATATATATATATATATATATATGCATATATATGCCATGTACACTAGTCAACTAGCATGTATTGTCCTAATGTTGGATACAGGTTTAGTGTATAGCAGTGTCCCTCCTAACACCTCCACCAGATGTTACAATGCCAGGACAGTGTGCATGGTTATCCTCATACAATGTGGATGTATCAAAATAGTTGTTCAAGCTTGTTTGTGCAGAATCACCTCATCACTCTAAATCATACAGATTATGTTAGAGCCATGGAATTACTGGTGGTATTATTCTGATATTGTCCATAATTGTGGTTGGTTCCTTTAATGTTTTCCATGAGAGTTTACCTGTGTACCATCTGCTGGAGACCTCTGCTAAGATTACACTCCTATTGTCCCTCCATTATTTATGGCTTTGTCAAGATTTCTTACTCTAAGAGGTTGAGGGATCTATTTGAATTTCATTCTACCACATTTCTATGATACATCTATGCCAAATATGTCCTTATTTCTGGTTAATTGTCCCCACATTATGTTGACCTTTGTGCAGAAGTGTTGAACTTATGGATTGAGGGCTATCTGTGAAGCCCTGGTGATCATTGTGGCATTCTGTACAAAACCACAGACAATACTTGCTTGCTGTAAACAGTATTCCTATCTGTATTCACTTACATGGTTTCCTGGCCAACAACACTGTTCCTAGCCATGAAACCTAGCTTAGACACGCAGCATGGCATGAATATGTATTGTGTGGTTCTGCACACTGCTGCTCGCCACTCACTGCCATGCAAACATTTAAACTCAGTGTAGGGTCTGTACGGCACCTACATGGAGTTTATTGAATCCCAGGGCATATGCAATGAACATTATGATGCTGTTACACAACTTTTAAATACACATAGGTTCATAGGTGATTACAAGGCTAATGGCACAAGCCTTTATAAGCCTAGCCAATAATACCCAGGATATGACAATATTATATTTCAATTCCCCAGATATGGGATGGGGTAGTATCAGTGTAGTTGGGCTTTGGGTGTTGGAGCCCTGAGTCACTTTACAGAGTGCTTATGTCCATAAGGGATATGGGCTGTACCCAGGAGTGAATGTACGGCTCCCCATTCATTTATCCAATTTTTTTTTGAAGGCAGTGAGGGATGGGCTTTGATTTATGAAGATGGTAAGTTTATTTCACAGACGGGGTAGCCTTTGGGATATCAATCAGTCACTCCAGTAAGTTCTGTATGAGTCACAAATAAGGTTCAGTTTCAAAGAACGTATAAACCTTGTATAATTTTTCATGTGAAAATGTAACATTTTCATCAGGGCTGGGTCACAGAATGCCTTGTAGGTCAGGCATATGTCACCTTTCAACAAATTATATGAGATTGTGTAAAGGGATGGGGCCGTCAGTCAGTTTGCATAAGACATGTGTCTTATGCTTTGTTATTTTTTTTATTTTTTTTATTTTTTAGTGAGAAACCTCTGGGCCACTCCAGTTGATGTATGTGCCTGGTTAAATAAATGCAGAAGGGAGCATAGAACTCGATTTTGAGTCTGATGAGGGTCAAATACAATTGCACTATGACTTCCTTTGAACTTGATGCCATGCCTATACTTTTAAGTTGAGCCACACAACAGAGAAAGATTTCCGCACTATCATAGTTACCCGGTGGTCAATGTTTAGGTTACTATCTATCTGTATTCTTATGTCCCTCATGACTGGGTCTACTTTTAGGGTGTGCTATCAATATCATAATTTGCAGGATATCTAATTTACCAAAGGGTAACAGGTTTCTTATCGGAAGTGGATTCACCTATCTGGACAACGTGTTCTGTCAGTGAGACAGTTTGATATCCATCTGATGATGTAGGGGTTTATGCCTAACTCAGTAACTCAGTAAATTTATCTATGATCCCTGAGTGAGGGATTGTGTCGAAAGCTTTGTCCAGGTCTAGATAAGTGGTGCATACTGTTTTACCCTCATCTGTGGCCCTGGTGACTTTCTCAAAGAAGTCCACCAGATTGAGTAGGCAAGACCTCCCTTTGACAAAGCCAAATTGCATCTGGTCCAGTGTTTGGAGATTTCCTATGTCATTATCGATTAGGTCCATGATAATTCTCTCCATGGCCTTGGAGGTAAGACTGGTCAAGATTATAGGTTTGTAGTTCCTGGTTCAGTTGATGGGCCTCCATTGTGCAATGGGATGACTGTTGCAGTCCTTCATTCCTGTGGGACAAAGCCTGTCCAGAGGCTGTGATTATAGAAGGGTTTTAATTGCCATAATAGATTTTGTTTAAGTTAATTAAAAAGCATCATGGAATGTTGCAGGGACCGAAGGAGGTTGTGTTTTTCACTTTAAGGATGTGTACCCTCATAATGACCAGTAGGGGGATGGTTGTGGGTATTTATTTGGGTGTGGTAGGAGGTGATGGTGGTGAGAAGTTTGAGCTGAACTTGTTGGCCAGCAAGTTTATTATAGTTTCAAACTGGGTGTAAGTTTTGCTGTTCATGTTTAGATCTGCACATTGATGAGCATTTCCTCTGAGGTTACAAACATAATTAAAATAAGTCTTATGGTTGTCTTTCACCTGGGAGGCTATCTTTGCCTTGTAGTTTGCATTGGCAGACCACCAGTTCTCTGTTTTGTTTGTTTAGACCGGTGAGTTTTTTTTTTTTGCTCTGTTTTGTCTGTTCCTTCTTTGGTTTGGGCATGATTTTTTTTCTTTTTGTTGAATAGCCAATTTATTCTTAGGGTCCACTAGGGTGGTTTATTTTTGCCAGTAATCATAGGTTTGACTCAAAGGGGTACTGCCTCCTCTGTGCAGCTATGTATGTGGTTATACCATGCTTTCATGTACAGCTCAGAGTAGGCCTCAGCATCATTTGGGGTCAGAGGGGCTGGGAAGTTTAATAAGCTGTCACTTAGTTTAAGGTAATTGACCTTAGCAAAGTTCTTAACAGGTTTGAAGATTGATGGGGGTTCTAGGCTAGTTTTAATACTAAAGAACATAATTTGTGGTCAGATCTTACCAGCCAGTAGTTAGTGCACAGGAGGGAACAACATTCCCCCGTATTTGTGAGTACTGAATCTAGGATATTTGCACCTCTAGTTGAGGAGCTAACTAGTTGCTACGGGGTGTTCACTAACTAGTTGCTCTGGGGTGTTCACATTGACAATGTCCAAGGACCTCTAAGCAAGTGAATTCTGGAATGTATAAGTCTCCCAGTTTATGGAGGAGTAGTTGAAATCACTCAAAAGTATGGTGCTAGGCTGAATGTTAAGAGATTCCAGTAAGTTTAGGTGGAAGGTGGGGTTATTCAGACTCATGTTAAGGGATCTGTAGCTAGCAAATATATGATAGGGGGTCATAACTATGATTAGTTGGACTTGGAGCAGCTGAAGTGATTGTTGGACAAGTCTAAGCAGTGTACTTGTCCTTTACAAACATTGAGATACCTCATCCCTTTCTTTTATCCTGAGCTGAGGGGATCAAAATATATGAAAGGCATTGTAGTATTTGATAGCCAGTGTACTTTCCATGACTTTGAACCATGTTTCTGTAACTACACATATGTTTGCGTTCTCCAGGGAGTGTTTTCAGGGGTGCAGTTTTTTATTTAAAATCCTAGCATTGAGGAGCAGTGCTCCTATGTTGTTGTGAGTGATTTTTGTTATTCTGGAGGGTTTAACAACTTGGCACAGCATGCATAAAGCAATTTGGAGATAGATAAAGTTTTTGCCAGTATCTGGAAGCCAAGTGGTGACAAGTGCAAACCATCTCTGGCAGAGCATTGTGGTTTGTCAATCATTTTTCTCGAGGCCGACAGATATTGGATCCCCTTGTTGTGACACCAGAAACTAAGTTAATTGTTGAAGTCAATCATTTATTGCTGGTACTTTGGCATCATCATTGGTGAATGTAGGATGCTTCTCAATGGTAAAGTGGATATTTTTATCTGCTCTTATGCTAAGAAATCCTACAAAAGCAATACTTTTTGCTAATGTAAACCATTTAATTCTGCAGCATGCCTTTTTTGAAAATGCAGACCCTTGCAGGCTTTCTTTTTTAATCTTGCAGTATTTGTAGTAGGACAGTAGTTTAACAGTTCAACTCAAATAAGACTTTCAGTGACCCTTTCCTTGTTGTTTGCAAGCAAAATGCTCCAGTACTCTCTAAGGTAGCTTTTCAGGCAAGTAGATGGACATCATTCGTGAGTATAACATCTGGAGAATAATACTGACAAATCAAAAGATTCTGATATATGTCTGTCTTCAGAGGCAACAAGCCCAGATAAGTGTCCTTTACTGTCCTTGGGCAAAACAGGCACAGGTACAGGCTACTGATATGAAGTTTTCATATTTATGCTACATATTTTCAGTAGTAGATGTGGGAAGCAATGTACTGCTTTTTTCTCCTGTTCAGATATGTAGGCTGGTTCTGTCAATGTGAATCTAGCTCTCATTTTGTCACTATGAGCAGTAATTATTGTATTTGAAGCAGACCTTGAACCAGCCTCACTAACTCCATATAACAAGAACTCTTCGCATAGACTTCATTCTCAGGTCCAAAACAATTCAGTATGATATACTGATAGCAATCTATTTTACAGAGCTGAATGTATGAACAAATTATTATTATTATCGCTATAGCTCACAGCATGAAATTGCTGCAGGGAGATATACATCTTCTTATAGATGGTGCAATGCATTAATATCAAGTTGATAGCGATCGTGTTAAAGATAAGCAGGACAGCTGACATACTGAAACAGGAAAATGGGCTACTGAATATCGAACATGAAATTTCAAATATAAGGTTTCCTTCCCCTCTTTTCTTTATAATGTTGATAATTCCTCACGTTGATAATTTCTTATTGTTTTACCATTTGGTGTCTGCAGCAGCTAGGAAGGCCTTATGTCCGTTTTATCTAATTTCCAAAGACATCTCCTTTAGGTCCAGAGAAGTCTTAATTCCCCTTTACTCATATCTCATCAGATCCATTAATGAATATACTGTCCCTTTTGGCATGATATTGTTTAAAACAAGCACTTAATTTGAGAGACCAAAGAGATTCCTAGCTAAAAAGATCAAAACCTTTAGTTATCAGGACAGATTGATGGCCCTTTCTCTACTCTCATTTTCGTATAGACTACTCCATGTAGTTTTATGACTAGATTTTGAGCAATGAAATATTCAAGCATCTTTACCCTTCTATTCCTTCACATAACAAATAGTTCCTCAAATACCAGGTAAAAGCAACTAAACCTTCATCATCCTATAAATAAGACACATCCGAGAGATAGGTTCAAATCCTAATGTACCCTCTACCTCTGGAACAACCTTCCACTACATTTTAAGCATAGTAAAAGCCTTATCCTCAAAGTAAACTTATTGATTTTTGCAGTCTTTCACTTTGTAAAGTATGTTCTGATTATTCTAACTGTTGCCTCAAATACTGCCTTAGTCTTTCTTGTATTGCTTTCCACAGGGCTGAAGGGAACTTCTGAATATGGGCTACTAACTGGCCTTGTAATGGTCCACAGACTGATGAGGAAGTGCTTACCTATGAACCTATATTTTCAAAATGAAAATCTTATAATCAGAAGTGTATGTAGCACAGGGTTAAACATCTAATTAATGTAATGCAGGAGATCACTACCATGAAAACAATGCAAATGTATTTTTATTTTTGTGTTTGTCTGTCTGTTTGTTTTTCCAGAAGTCTTGTTTCATGTTCATCATGTTATGTTCCTAGTTTGTCTGCATTACTTCATTTTTCATGTGCAATATCATTAACAGTTAAAATAATCAGAAACAATATTAAAATTTTGATTTATTCAAAGAGCTGCAGAGTATGGTGCTTGTGGAAAATGTGATAGAAATTATACTTAAGTAGGTTCTAACAATGGCAAGCAGTATAACAGTTCAGAAGGCGGGCATTCCAGATGACAGTGATGAGCCAATCAGTGTAACAGTTCAGAAGGGAGGAATATCAGATGACAGTGATGAGCCAATCAGTCTATATGTCAATAAGGTAACAGACGGATAATGCTAATACACTTTTTACAAGTGAAAGTGCACTAAAATACTTAGCAGCTAATAATGTAAAGTAAAAGAGACATTCTATCTTAACAGTTTGATGCTTATAACCTACCCTATGCAACTCATATATGCATTAATTATGTCAGTATCAAAAGAATGAAAATGCTAAGACAGCCCTTTAAATAAATGATCATTAAAGAGTAATGAAAAAGCATGAACATTATATAATTTGTGCCTGTATGGTTTGATGGAGACTAGAAAATTCATATCATAAGTACTAAAAAACAGAATATACATGCAGCAGAACATGCTTTAAAAAGTGAAAGAATACAAAAAGTAATATGTCAAGCCATGACACATAAAGGAAGTAACTGTACAAGAAAGTATTCAGTTTGTTATTCTTGTCTGTGAGCAATATCTCTATATATTGTCTTGCTGAACAGTTATTAACCCAGCTTCTAGAAAATGCTACCCTGATAGGATATACAGTATATATAAGGTATATAAGGTGATATTGAAGCTCCATCAATTTCTCCTTTTAGAAGACACAGAATGAGTTTTTTTTTCACCAGTGCTGGTTATATAACATAGAAATAATTACATAACTTAGAAGTTAAGTATGTATTTGCTGACTCACCTACTACCTATATTTTTTGTCAGACTCAACATATATGATATGAAGATGTTATAGGATTTTACATTTCCTGTAGCTGTATATTTGCATTCCCCTGGTAAAGCTACTGTTGAGGCAGATGTGATATGCAAGTGTATTTTGTCTTGCAAAGTATTTGTTGTTGATACTGTAAAGTGCCGCTGTAGAAAAAGGGCAAAAAATATTTTGCATATATTTACCTTCAGCTACTAGAAATGACCCTGCTTCACCCATTTTTACAATATATTTTTTTAATTTGTCCCCAAATGATATGGACCTCCTACAGAAGAGCCTCATGGAGACACATGCCTGGTGTCAGAGCCATGGCCTCAAGCTAAATGCCAAAAAGTGCATTGTCATCCCCTTTGGTAAAAACTCTGTTCCCATGAACTACCACATAGGCAGCAGTCCTCTTAATGCCGAAGGTGTGATAAGAGACCTTGGGACTCAGGTGGACAGTAGTCTCTCCTTTGTTAATCACATCATCACAGTAGTCAGAAAATCCTTCTATGTGGAACACCTCATCACAAAAAGATTCTCATCCAGGAAAAAAGAGGTAATTTTTCCCCTCTACTCAGCACTCATTAGACCCATTATTGAGTACAATGCCCCTTTTGGAATGTACCTCACAAGACATCTGCAACAGCTGGAAAGGCCACAGAAGTAACTCACCAAGAGGATTACAGGTCTCAAACAGTTGTCATATGCTGACCATCTCAAAAAACTCCAGTTTACTCTGTAGCATATCGCCTACTCTGAGGTGATCTCTGCCTAACATGCAAAGCTATGTCAAACCCAGAGCTGTTGGGCATGCTACACCTAAAGAAATCCCAATCCCTCCAGGATACACCCTCTAGGGATCTAAACCTTGTCACCACAATAAATAGAACATGTTGGAGGGATTGATTCCTGTGCCAGAGACTTCCCGTACACTGAAACAAGCTACCTATCTATGTCAAGCAAAGGTCCTCATTAGCACTCTTCAAGAAAAATCTTGACGGATGGATGAGAATTAGGAAATTTACCCTGGGGATCACTCCTGTGGCCCTGCTCGACAGGGGCACAGGAAAATAACTTTCTTGGGTGGCGAAAGCCAGGAAACCTTGTTGGCTAGGCTTACTAGCCTAGTACCTACCTATGAACCTAATGGTAAGTAAGATTAAAAATGCAGAAAGTTTGTCTATCTCAAAGTCTCAAAGATGATTATCAGAGTGTGAATGTTAAGGTGTCTGCTAAAAAAAAAAAAGATGCTGCCAAGTTCATCCTAGATAAGTATTTGAGTAAACTACAGCTTAAACAACTTATTGGCATTGTGCAAGGGATAGTTAAGCAAATTCAGAATGTAAAACTATCTCCAGCAACCCAATACAAAGAGCTAAAAGAGCTGTTGACAAAATAACAGATAAGACTGTACATGCTGAACACAGTACTTTCAGTAGCAGAAGACAGAATTGAAAGCAATGACGTAATGACTAATTTCTAAGACATATATTTCATGGATTAAGGTGCAATAAATCTAGACGGTCGATTTCCCAAACAGGAGGAAGGGAAAGATCCCACATTTGGAAATCCTCTCAACAACTTGGGTCTTCTCAAAACCCTGACTTGTGGTCTAACAAAGGCACATATATCCTTACGACCTTACCTGTCAACCTCTTAGTGCAGGTTTTCTGGACAAAACCAAAAATGGTCCAAATCCAGAGGCAGATTTTAAATATTATTCTCAAATACTTGATAGAATAACAGGATTTGCATTTGCATTTGCATATATTTATTGATGGATATGATGCTGGAAACTTGAATGCCTGTCATTATTTGGTAACTTTGATCCTCAATGACTTTCTAGAAAACCACAAACTTTATGAAGAGCAAACCTAAAATATTACGCAAAAAACTGAACGTTCTGTAGAATTTCAGATAATTGAGAGTTATCCCTAAGATGCAAAACTTTCAAACAGAAAATCATACTTTTATCTTAATGAAAATATTGTCATACACTAGTAAAATTATAGATTTGGTGGGTTCTCAAGACTCTACTGTAGAAATGTGCAGCAAAGTAGTAATTTTTCCTTATATACTGATGAGAAAGAGAAGAGAATATTGACCAAACACCTTAAAGTGTAAAATATAAAAGCATCTGCATTGTATGCATCAATAGCTGGTTATGCTTCTTACTAGGATGGAAATCGATGACAACTTAGATAAAGCTATATACGCATTTCAAGAAATAAGCCATCTTGCTTCAGATTCTATGGACTGGATAGTTAAATCTATTAAAATTCCTAGGCCAGAGGCATCTAGTTGGCAAAATATGCTACAAGGAACAAAATGACCAAATACTAACTCCTAGTAGGACTACTAGCTTAGCCTTAAAGAGGCCCGACACTGTTTAACAGGCATCATGCACTATCTGGTATAAGGCAAAGGAAGGCAGTTTAAGCCAGTAGTTATATGAGCTTCAAGTTACTGTAATACTTGCCGACTTGCCCACTTTGTGAAGGGGGGGTATTTTCCTTTAGGAAGACACATACCTAGTGATGGGTATGAGTCATAAATATGGGGGAGACCACAAGTTAAACTATGGTAGCTGGGGTGTATGAAGCTAGCTGATGTTGCATGTGGTAATGAATGAGATATGGCTAACTCTGCCCAGATAGAGCATAGAAATGAATCCTGCCTAACATGCATGGGTGATGCATGTGACATTGCATGCTGCTGTGATTTACTTCCCTTGCCAAACCTGTCATTGGTATAATCCCAGCCCCAGGAGAAAATAATGTGGATACTAAGGAAAAATGGTGTAGCCAAACAACCGATGGTCGGCTATAGGAATGAAAATGGGGGAGAAATAAATCACACTGCAGTACTGAGTAAACTACTCAGTGTGCAGTTCCATACTGTGTAACTCTGAGAAAGACTTACCAAACAGTGCTCCTGGGTCATCCCTAAAAGAAACACTTCTGCCTAGTTATTTTGTAACTATAAGATTAGTGGAGGGATTGGGAAAGAAGAAATGAAGAAAGTGAAAAGGGGAAAAAAGAAAGAAGAGGACTAGGTTTTCTTGCCTCTTTTGGCCTAGTTCAGTTTTGAAATGTATTTAACATTACTCGGGACCATCTCATGCTAAAACGACAGAAGAATATGATACTGCACAGTTTTTAGAAGACAGACAAGTACTGCTTATGACATTAGTTTAAAAGATACATTTTTCCAGATGTCTCATTTTTATGAGATGTATAGTGCTATCTCTCCTCTCCATATTTCCCCCATATGTCACATAGTTGCATATTGCAGAAGCTTCTGGCAGTGTGCATCACTGATAAAACTTAATGAAAGCAACACCACTTATGTATGCTGGGGGACTTTATCAGAAAATATATACTGATCTTGTATGACATATTGCTGAAATATATTGCTGGTGAGCATATTCTACTCTGTAGATTAATCATAACTTGGTTGTATTGATTTTTGTTTACTTACGGGTTGATAAACACAAAATATTTAAATGTTTGCACTGGGGTAGAGAGATAAAGTTAAAACTCATATGACTTGGGTCTGTGCACATGATAAGTTGCCTGTAGGATCTACCCTTGGGATGGCTGTGATAATGCTTTGTCTGATTGCCTATCTACAGGGAGGAAGCTAGGTGAAATAATGGGCACTGATGTAAAAGGCAACAATTGGCAACACTGTACCATTGGACTCTTCTTGTGTACCACCAACAGATTGTATTTTTCTTCAAATTCAAATGGCACAAATCCTCTTTTGACCAGCCCAGAATCATTCTTCTTCACATAACGCTCAACCTCTTAGAGCAAGAAATCTGGAGTGAGCCATAAATAATGAATAACAGGTTTTGCATTACCAAGCATTTTCTGAAGGGTTTGAAGCCTGAATCACAAAGGTCTGTCATTATTTTCTACTTCAGTCCTCAAATATTTGGCAATGGTTTGTCAGAAAACCACAATTTTATAGGTAACAGGCCAAAAATATGAGGCAAAAATCTGTACAGTTGAGAAGTATGCTTCTTCACTTTAAAGGATGGTATATTTCTCCCATTTACTTTTTTCATTCACAACACTGGATTTTCAATGGGTGTATAACTCTAAATGATGAATTAGCAATTGGTTGAAATTCTCCCTGACCTACCTCATCACTCTTCACACCCAGCTGCAGAAAGGTCAGGAAAATATCTGCAGCAAGATGAAATCCATTCAAGTGATCATTGTCTTAAAATTGGAAGAAACAAAATCAACTTCAGGGAACATCCCTCATACAGAAGCAAAGTTGCAGTAAAAGCCAACACCAGCAAGACATTTAATTTCTTCTCTTAGTAAAGATTTTACTGACTCCAACAAAAGCCAGTGGAAATGAAACAGAAATTGTTGGAAGCATCATGCTACTTGCATCTGTCCAAAACAGTAAATGAATTGAAATCTAAAGAAAGAATTCTAATTGCCACTATTAAGAGATTGGAACTGAAACTCAGGGATGTATAATTGTCATTTTAGATGATTATTGCACAGTAGAACTTTCTTTCACGATATTCTTGTGGAGTACTCTGCATGTATTTCTAGATCCCTGATTTTTTCTGTCTAACTAATAATATTTTGAGCAGTTTAAAGGTATGGCTTGCAGTTTCAGTGCAACTCAGAACACTACTCGTATAGCAGGCACAGTGGTAGCTGCCAAACACACTGCTGAAGTCACAAGCACATGTCTGGGCACTGCAGTCTTTCTTTAGGTGTGTGAAGAAACAGTAGAAAATGTATCTGTAGACTTGCTTAATATGAAGGACTAAAATGTATTAATACTCTCCCTGGTCCTTGTAGTTTATCTTTAAGTTCTCTGCCTATTTAGTTTCCTGTGGTGCTCCTGACTCCACAGCAGTGTTGCAATGGAACATGAGGATTCCTATAAATGTACCCCTTGTCTCCTGACAGCAGTTCTGTTCTGAGCAATTTTCAATACAATAAATGAAACAGGGTGAATAGTGGGAAAGAGCAGCCGAAGTCAACTCATTGGCTCTTAGGGAAATGGAAAATGTCTGGTCCCTATCATCGCTGACATGCATAATATGCCACACATGGGCTGAAGAGAGGTGCATGGCACTGCCAAGCCATGCATGTGAGGTGGCTTTCATAGGGTTTGCAAATGAATGTGTATGCCAAAAGAGGAAGGTGTTGAAGGTGTTTGTGTATGTGACAACATACATCAGGTAGGAACATACTGAAGGTCTCTGTGTATGAGAGAGCATGCATTAGATGGAAAGGTAATGAAGGTGTTCATGTATGTGAGAGCAAGCATCAGCTAGGAAGGTACCAAAGGTGTTTTTGTATGTGAGAGCATGCATCAGCTAGGAAGGTACTGAAGGCCTTTATGTATGTGAGAACATACATCAGCTAGGAATGTACTGAAGGCCTTTATGTATGTGAGAACATACATCGGGTAGGAATGTACTGAAGGCCTTTATGTATGTGAGAACATACATCAGATAGGAATGTACTGAAGGCCTTTATGTATGTGAGAACATACATCAGATAGGAATGTACTGAAGGCCTTTATGTATGTGAGAACATACATCAGCTAGGAATGTACTGAAGGCCTTTATGTATGTGAGAACATACATCGGGTAGGAATGTACTGAAG
>NC_056728.1:607293963-607418963 GCF_019279795.1 Protopterus annectens | reverse complement strand
CAGAGATATTGTTGGGGGAGTTGGACAGTATCCAACTGAGGGTGGATTTTTTACTGACTACTTTTATTGCATGTTGGGGTGGAGTTGGGTTAAACTCCATAGGTTTATTTAACTACCTGAAGTGTCAGTGTGCAGTATTTGTCAACTGGAATTAAAACCAACTAGAATGATTGTATCTTACTTGATTGTTGATGAGGCCCAAAAAAAAAACAAGCTCTTCTGCCATTTAAATGTTATTGCCCGGTGCAATATGTATGCCATTTATGAATAGGTTCTTGTGGTTATTTATTTTAATCTGAGACGTAAGTATTGCAACATTGTTTTTCATTGAAAGACTCTCTGGATGGATGGTAAGTATGGGAGAATTTAGCAGATTATCGCTATACCACACACCTTCTTTTTAAGTCTATTAAGCCTTAGTATATTGCAAAGTTAGGCCAGGATTAGTTCATCTCTGACATTATATTTAAACCAAGTTTGTTTTCAGTCATAATTTTATCTGGAGAATATACTGCTAACCATACATGAAAGTCAAGTATTTCATTATGAATCCTACATTTATTCATTTTCTATATGTGTAAGCCTTTCACAATTGGGTGGTACTTGTGAAGTTGGATGAGGTTGGAAATGTGGAATGTGTGAGAGGGCCAGCATTGGGGTGTACATCTCCACAGAGTCTAATGAGGTAGCAACTCTCTGCCTGCAACTTCCAAAATTTAGTCATTTTAACCTCAAATGTCCTTAATTGACTATCTAGAGTCTCCCCATGAGCAACTTCAGTGGTGTTATTCACCCCAGTTCTATTTTTTCATTGAACCATTAATTCAAACATTGCCATGATCATTCTGAGTTCCTTCCTGCACTAGAGTTCCAAACCACTGCAGTTCTACGGTTTGTTTCACCAGTTCTACTAAATCCAAACCCATGGGAGGATTGCTGTGCTGGAGTAATACCACTGGCACTGCTTCTGTTTGAAACATTGCTGAAAATACTCTTTTGAGTGGACTGTTCACTCATTTGTTGAGTTCATTTTTGCAACAAGCATGTCATTACATCCACTGATGCAGTAAACTTTCCTTGACTAGGAGAATCACTAGTAACTGACCCTCAACCAGTACCTGCCAATGATGGCATTGTGGTAATACACAGCAAAAAATGAAACCAAAGCTCCAAACCAAAGAAACAACTGACATAAGGCTCTCTAGTTACTTTGTTTTTTTCCCCCAAGGATGATAAAAGCACTATTTAAAGCCAAGAACATTTCTAAAAATAAAACTCATTAAAAACTCATTTGAGCGCTTTCATCCATGCTGATGAGACTTCAACAAAATAACTGCTTACACCATCCCTGTCCTTAAATATCCATATCTCCACCCATCTCATTATCATAAACTGACAAGCACACAGAAACCCACTCAGGTAGTTGCAGTTTATGTTGAATACGCATTTTGATTTCAAAAACTCAGTTATAAAACCAAAACTGTTGTTCTTTAAAAATATTAATCTTTTTTAAAAACTACCAAGACCTCTGGATGTTGCACAGTAAATAAGACAGCATGTCTATGAAATGATTATTGAACATATTTATTACAAACAGTGATATAAACACTTCCTTTCAATAAATATTATTAAAAGTCACAATTTTACAATCTTGCCTTCCATCTTAAAACACTGCTGATAGAAACCATCTCATTTAAACCATATTTACCAGTGGCATTATTCTTTAATTGCCATTTCAGTTGTTTTACCTCAAGTCAGTCCTTCCACAATCCCCCTTTTCATCCATGAATACATTATCTATTACATAAACTTTAAACATATGTCCATTGTTGTTTTTAATATTTTTTAAAGGGAGTTCCTTTTGTCCTTTTTTTTTGTATTGCAAAATTGTCAATAAATTCTGGCTTTTAAAGCCTTTTTGTTTTGTCCTATAAACAAACTGTGGCAGCTTGTGCACTGGGTGATGTAAACCACTCTTTTGCTTATTTATGGACAGGAATGGTGTAAGTAGTTATTCTGATGAAGTCTCAACAGGGATGAAAACACTCAAAGAGATTTTAATGAAATTTATTTTTACAAAGAAGCATTCTTGGTTTTAAATGTTTTGATCATCCTTTGAATAAAGCAAAGTAATTGGAGAGCCTTCTGTCACTTGTTTCTCTGGTTTGGAGTTTCTATACCATCTATAGTAATGTGCCTCCTGAGAACTGTTGACATGGTATGATAGTTTTATGTACATTGTTGATGTAGTAGGACATGTGTTGTTGTAGTGGGGCAGATCATCCTACTACACAGTTTACTTTCCCCATCACAGTGACACTTGCAGTGTGACACAGGTATGCATGTGTCTGTATACCATCATTACATACTCTGTGACAAACAATATTAAATTCATATTAATTACATGGTCACATAAGTCTTGTCTCATTCACATGTTGTTATTCTGGGATATACTCAACCAATGTATCACATGTTTTGATTCAATTGCAACCTTGTGAAATTCATTGTATGTGCAGTTGTGTTACTATACCCAAGGATTATTGAGGTTGTCAGCAGCACTACTGTTTGACTATTACCATTTGTATCAGGAAATGTTCTGCATGAGTCACAAACAACTGATCTCTAATGTGTCCTGATATGGCATCAGGCCACTCAGACACAGCTTGTCCATGAAACACATATAGGCATATGTTCTGCAATTGATGTAAGCACATGACATTGGCACAGTTGTACAACTGTGTACATAGTACCAGTGTGTGGAATAGGATGAATGACTAAGGTTGAATTTGAAGGTCTTTTCAGAAGTCATTTATTTCAATACATGTGAAATGTTAAAGGGAATACACAACTAATCCAGATCTCTATGTGAATGCCACCAGACATACCTAGTCAAAGGAAACAGACAATCCACTAGCTGACATTTTGTCTCACATGTCACCACCCTGTGGCCATGGACATCAACCAAAGTATACTTGTAAACATTACTCAGTTTTTAGTCTAAGGAAGGAAGCTCATCTGCACACTCTGTATGGTTAATAACACAGAATCTGTATGGGCCCTGACAACATCAAAAGGTGCCTAATCCATATGATCCCTGACAGCATCAAAATTTGCCTAAAGTGTGACTCCAAATATGACCTACCAGACATAGTTGGATCCATACTTCAGCACAGCCTCCAGACAGCCTATGTTCGCATAAAACAGTGTACATAAAAATGCATCCTTCAGAGTGGGGGTGACCACCACCTAATGCATGAGTTATAGACCCATCCTGACTCTCTTTACCTGTGAGGTAGACCAACGAGTCATCATGAACCTTCTCTAAAAGAACAAAGGAAATATCCCAACTGTGTACCATACACGTGTGATTTGTTCAGGCTAGTCTGTTACATCTGTTCAATGTCTTCAAGAAGGTCACAAGGCATGCACTAGGACAACACTTTTATCCTGTGTAACTTGATCTGGCCAAGAGACTTGATACAGATGCACACGTATTAATGAGAAACTTCCACAAGTGGCAATAAACAGCTACGTCACCAAGTGGGTAGACCACTGTATCACATATGTGACAAATAAATATGTTGAAATGTGTGAAGTGACCTATATCTAGATTTTAGTGACCAGGTAAGTAATTCAGGGCCCTGTGCAAGACCCTTTCCTGTTCATTATTTAAGTCTGAGATGTCAAGACTGATTTACACACCCTTTGTCCAACCAGCTTTATGGAGAACTGCAAATCGTGGACAAGCATTGAATCTAAGTGTGGCATTGGTATAATGCACAGACAGTACAAACATGCACAAAAAAAGGATTGCTGCCACAGCTATGGGGAGAGAGTAGATGAACCAAAATCATGGGGGAATTAGTTACATCATAAAAACAATTGCACAAGCTAATTATAATATAGACAGCACACCGCTTTGTGCAAACCAAGTGGTATGTGACATGTGTACTTAAGTAGATAGTATACAGAACATCCACCAGCATGCGCATGCAGTGGTGACTACTCCCGTGTATGTAACAGAAATCCTGTGTATGTACAGGAGATCCACATCAAAGTGCATTATAGTTCCATAGTTTTCAGCCCTCATCACACCAATAACTGAGAACAATGCACCCTTTTGCATGTATCTCCCAACACAGTTTCCAGGGATGAGATACTCAAGTGTACCACATTTACCCCAGTGAGTTTCTATACATCTTACTGGCCATACCTAAGTGTTGTTTTTGTTGTATATACATTAGTGGTTGATGGTGTGTAACACCCATCAAGGTGATGCATGTGTGATACGTGTTCCTGTGATGCACATAGTAAATACATAGCTGATTGTCAACACTGATGACATGGGTTACATTCATAACAGTGTGGATTGTGCCATATATATATGGCATGCACACCTGACAACTAGGCAATATTGCTCTTAATTTCAAATACAGGTGTAAGAGTGTCCCTCCAAACACTTCCAGCAGATGTTACATTTTGGGGGAGGTGTGCTTGATTCTCCTCATAGACTGCTGGCAACCATAATAGGTGTACAGGTGTGTTCTTGCAGAACCATCTGTGATCACTCACAATCACATACATCATGTCAAAGACATGGCATTTATGGTGGTATTATGCTGATACTGTCCATGATTGTGTGTGCGGCTGTCTACTGTTGTTCATGAGCCTGTTGCTATGTGTCCTGACTGGTTGAGACCTGTACTTACATTACATTCATATTCAGGCAACTCATTTTGCACAGCTTCACAATATGCACCTAACCCCTATTGTATATACTGT
Organism: Protopterus annectens; assembly: GCF_019279795.1. Classification (NCBI taxonomy): domain Eukaryota; kingdom Metazoa; phylum Chordata; order Ceratodontiformes; family Protopteridae; genus Protopterus; species Protopterus annectens. Next base: position 607,414,181 of record NC_056728.1, on the reverse strand, counting down.
CCATGACATATGTCCTCTCCATTGTTCATGTCAGGATGCTTATATCACAAAGAATCCTCTCCATTGATCTGTTACCTTGTATGACAGTCACATAATATACAATAACCGTGCAGTACACACTGTATCATGTCGATATGTGAATAGTGTTCATGCTACAACAGTTTTCATTGACATGCTCTCATCTGCTGTGCATTATCGTGTTTCACCCATCCTCTTCCCCGGTGTTCATTCCTACAATTCATCTGTGTGCCTCTTTTCGGTACACACACTTCCCTGAGTATTTATTTATAATGTATTCCCTGTATCCTTGCTGATCATTTACACAACTTTTATTCAATATGCCTGAAACAGGTTTCTACAATACTCTGCATTGTATACACTTTCAAGTAATGTGTTGGAACTGTATACACTGCTTTATTAATAACCCTGGTAGTCATTGTGGCTTTCTGCGCAGTCTCTCTGAACTAGGTTGCCCATATGTAAAAAGGTGTACATGTCTGCAGGTATTCATGTTGTTTTACATGGTTCCCTGGCCCACAGCACTGTTGCCGACCATAAAACTGCACTTGTTTACATTTAAATGCGGTGCACAACATGCACATGGAATTAGTGCTGCTGCTCAATGAGCAAACATGTAAACTCTACGTAAGCTTCACGCTAATCCTACACAGAGTGTATTGAGTCCCCAGAAATACCAAAAAAGTTTTTGTAGTGGTGTGACACTGTCAGAATTAAAAATCAAAGGTAATGACCGGGTAAAATGTAAAACATTTAATATATTAAAACACAAAAAATAAAACGGTCAAGCACTTTATTTAGTGAATCCACAGGAATGTGTAATTTTAATTTTTAATTACCGTTGTTTGCTCCTTTCAGAAATCAAAAGGCTTTTCCCACATATGCATTTAACAAGGTTACTACATAACTTGTATATTCCCTAATATAAGCGTTGACCTAACATCAAAAGAAATACGGACATTTTTCAAAACAACTAAGAAAATAAAATTATGCTAATAAATTGGACATATAATACTGTTTACACCCTGTAAGGTCCTCAGTATCTCACATTTTTTGTTGTAGCACATTAACCTACCTTATACTGGAGAAAAGAAAAATGGGCAGTCCAACCTTGCTTTGAAAATATTAACATCTTCAAACATTTAATGTACAAGCGTTTTTAAGAACCTTCTCATTTATGCTACCATCTTCTTTATGCATTTCCTAATCATACAATGACTAACCTTCTTCCTCATTCAGAGCCGGATCATGGACAAATGTGGACCTAGGCAGGGTAATGGACCAAGGTGACACCCCTCCACTCAGTTATTCTAATGTCCCATTACTTGTCTGTCGCTCCCCAATTACTATAAACACTATCCAAATTTATCAGTGTGCATACTATTTTTTATGTTACTTTTACAACTTTGACAGAGATTTGTATTTCATTTAAAACTTCATTTTCAAATTTTACAGAACACTGACAGCTATTTTCTAAACAAAGGAAAAGCTACAACATTCTTATCTGTGATGCAAAATTTTAATCCTATATTTAATACAATAACACACATGTCCAATTTGTTGGTACAATCTGTGTTTAATAAAATCTTAAGTACCTTTGCAGCGAGTAACATAACAAATCACGTAATACATTTAAAAAAAGAACCGCAAATTACCTTCGTCCAATAAAATAATTATCCAGTTGCATCACTCAAACTAGCTAACAGCAGCATTTCAATTGAAGTTCTTATTTAAACCATAAGAGAGCAGGATATTATATTGTAAAATGAAACACAGTTCATTATGTTTAAGCTTCACCTTAATATTTTCATCTAAATGCTCCAGATTGCCAAAATAATAGTGCACAGTTTCAGTCTTTAGGCCTTTATATTCACCATTTTAACACATCAAAAATGTTTTTTTTAGAGACATCCTAAATTTTAACTTATGATGTCCTTAAAGTGTTTAAGTCTCATTGTGAATGATTTTTTGTCTAAAAAAATAACATTGGCCACAAGGACACTGTACAATACATACAACATCCCTAACTGTGCAAAACTGAACATTACACGGGGTACTCTAATCTTATTAATGGCCAAAATCTCCCGTAATGCCATAAATGCACACAAAGTATATCTAATATGTTACTGCTTCATTAGGATCAAATGAAAGTCCAGGAATTAGAATTGAGATGATCACTTATACTATATTTATCATTCTGATGCAAGAACTACAGGCTGAAGCCCATTTCTTTTTTAGTGAAGACACAGGACAATTCTTCATAATAAATTCAGCAAGCAGCTGTACTAGGCAAGGCAGAACCCTAAGAATCAGAATGCTGACTGAAATGAATGCCATCTAATTATGACAGTGAACATCAGAACTTGACTGATATGTCAATTGTTTTGGCACTAATAAGAAAGCACAGCCTGAATTTTTCTATTGATTTGATTTTACTATTCAGTCATATGTAGTAAAATAAATCACTGTATCAGTGCTTCAGTCTATTTAAAAGGAACTGGAGACTGTCATTTTGCATGACTTAGGCTTTTACTTAGTTTATTTAACTTTTACTTAAGTTGTACGATTTCACAAAGTTTAAGTGATGTATATTAAAGGCATAGTGAAGTGAGAAAATGTTATGTAAAAAGGTTTGTACACTGCATGGATATCCTGGTAACAGTGGCTGTGAGCTGTCTCCCTGTATAATAGTTATATTGTATTACTTATGCGATTATATTAATTAACAACTGTACTCTAAATATGAAAAACAAAATGTTTTTTTCATTCCACCCTGTTCTTTTATATAGTACAAACATCCATGCATCACTGTAAGTGGTTATTATTATATAATTTGTTTTATCTCATAATGGCCTGTTGAAGAGCTGCCATGCTGCATGATTTTGTTTAGCTTGTCATAGTTTTCATCCCCGATGTAATTTTATGAGAACACAGAGTGCACAGTGGTCAAAAGAATATTAAATGTGCTAATGACTCTGCATCAGCTAACAGTAAGAATACATTAAGTTCTTTCTTTTTTGAATGCATCTGGCAACAGAATCAGCTGGTGTTTTGTTATGACATCCTTTAAATTTTTGTTAGCAGACATTTTACACAGCATCATTCATTTCATTTAAACATTAAACATGTAAGAGTGGTTACTTGGTGGTTGTGTTTACTCTCAGGATTTCAGTTCCAAGTCATTATTAATACCAAATGTATTAATTTAATTAATTATCTGTAATAACATACAGACGAAAATGCTAGCAAAAATTTGTACCAAGATTTAAATATCCTTATTGACTTTGCAGCTAGAAAATGCAAACTACCTAAATTATTTCATATCTTAAGGTCATCGATGTGTGAGATGCAGCTATTGCTGACAGCTTACATTATATCACAGACAATGTGACAAAAAAACAGAAGGAGTAACGTGATTTCACAAAATGTCAGGCTGGTATGTAGAAAAAAAGCATCTTGCAGAAACCTGTTAGAGTACTACTCAAAGAGGGTCCTATTTATAAGGGGAAAGAAAACTACTTTGCTATTGCAACAACTTGGTCTTTGGGTAGAGTTGCCCTTTTTATTATCATTTTAGCATTGGGCTATTTTATTCTAAATCGTGTTTAATGTTTCTTTAACAAAGAGGTAAACACAACTAAAGAAGAAAAATACTCATCAAGTCCATAAAACAGGGAATTATGACTGATAAATTTGAATATACATGCAAAGTTAATTGAAAAAACAAAACACAGTGGCAGTTTTTTTTACATTTTGTTTGTTTGCTTACTAGCAGTTAATTCTGTTTAGCTGTGTTTTTGTCAAACAAAAAGTAAAATGAGTTTGCTTAGATATATGTGGTCAGCATCCAAAGAGTAATAAAATGATTGACGTTTGCCTAATCTTGCATTATTAAATATTATAGCTTTATGACAGTTATGCTATTTTCTATTATCATTTGTGAAAAAGAAAGATATAATAAGGTATTACTGTGTCCATTAGCAAAATGTGATCAAAGCATACCCACTTAAAGAATATTATGTATTTCATAGGTGGTATTTCTACATGGCTCCTACAAAATACAGAAAGGTGACTTATACATTAAAAACAACCCAGAGCCAAGTTACACTTGGATGTATATTAAAATGTAAATATTGCCTAATCCCATGCATTACCTACCATGAAAGGTAAATGTTTCAGCATGTCAGAGATATGATTTCCATTTAGTGCCTGTTACCATTGCAATGATATGCCATACAGCTCTCCAAGGCCATCTATTCACATAAGGATGTTTTTCTGATTCATTTCTGCATTGGGATATCACATGACCTTTACTTCATCATCATGCAAAATTTTCTCTTGTCTAGTTTCCTCTTGTGGGTCGTAATACATTCTGATGCTCGCTGATATTTTGAGTTGGTTAACACTGTTTCAAGGAACATGCAATCATACAGTGACACAGTGATATACACTAGAGTACTAGCATTCATTTTATTTTATTTAACAAATGCTCATTTAAGTATATAGTCTCTAAATACATGAAAAACCATAACTGTGGTATTTTGAAATCCTTTCTTAGCCAGCCTTGCTTTTATTTACTTATATTTACGGAAATTCTGAAAAGGAAGGTTATGATTGCAATTGTGATTTACTAAAAGTATTAAAAAAGGAGGAAACAATGCTTAATGTGGCTAAATATGTGCCTGTATTTGGATGACTTAGAGACATCTTAGTAAGCAGAGGTATTCTAAAATTTGGCCACAGTTTGAAAAAATGGCCATCATGCAATGGAAAGATCTTTTTTGGTATAACAATGACAATCAACCATGAAAATATATTGCTAACATTGTTTGCATTATATCACTTTTTGTCTATTGCCACACTTCATACAGGAAAAAAAAAAACAAAGCAATAAATGATATACCCAAAATAATGTGACCTAGTTAGTTAGACCTCTGAAGTGAAGGAGGAGAATCTTAAAGAACAGCAGTGCCTGAAGTCACAGGGGTTGAAAGAAGACTTTGTCACTCTTTAATCTTCCTACAAGGTGTAATAATATGGCATTTTCACATCATATATTGTTTTTCATGACATCAGTCTTAGTTGCCATGCAGCTGGCATTTTTTTTCTCGTGCTGGTTCCTATACATGCTTTAGGTTAGCGTAGTCATTGCAGAGCAAGTCTGCTTCTTTGATTAAGAGGTGATGCGCTATGTTGTTTATCACTCGGTAAATGCTGGTATTCCCCTTTATCACTGACTTTTTACTCTATGTGTTTCCTCTGATCATTCCTCTTTAGACTCAGACTTTATAAGAAAACACAATAGCAGAATTATCAGGAATTATTAAAATATCATGACATGTTATTACTGCATTAGTAAAGTCACTGCCATTGACCCCCCCCCAAATACTGTTACAAAATAATGTGACTGATGAATGGGGTTCAATTCTACTGTTGTCACCAAGTTAAGTGAGTTGTGGCAGTTATGCAGCCTAACCACACCAGTGGCACCTATTATGTATATAACAGGTGAATGTCATTAAGTTCTTATGGCAACTTTTACTACTTCTTTGGGTTACATCTATCACATCAAATAAACTTTACACTCACAACTACAAACTAGAGTTACTGTCACCTTCATCATGTCCAAATCACCATCAGAAAGGTATCTTACCATATTTTAATTAGCCATAGAACTACCCTCTATGACCCATGAAAACCACAATGCCTCTCTACAAAAAATGGAGTCTCTTAGTGTTACACCAAGTACCATTTTTCCAGGAGATTTTAACTTCTTGACTACAAAATGTGAAACATATACCAAACAAGTACACAAGCACAGAAATTCCTGAACATGTTTAATACAAATGCCCAGGAACAATTAGCCAGAGTACCCAGTAGTGGAAATATCTTAGATCTTCTCTATATTAATATGGAGGCATATTGTAGCATCCCTTGCATATCATTGCCCTTTGTTATGTCTGACCATATATCTATCTCCTTCAAAATAAAATGAAATGCAGATGCCTCCTCTGGCCATGGTTCATTTAGGAACTTTTCTAAGACAAACTACTCCTAAGTGATCTATTGGCAAATTCATATCCCCACCAGACTCAGAAACCTCTGCTGAATATATGGAATCTTACACCAAAATACTGTACTTGCATGTAAACTGCTGAATAGATTTGGCCGCTTTCCATATTAAAAACATAGGACAAATCCAGAAATAAACCCTAAACTAATAACAAGTTATATGATAAAAGGAAGAGAATTATGACCAAAAGCAAGAAGAGCAATACTCAAAATTGCAGTTAGATTAAAGAAACAACTCAGGTGCTGAATTCAATCCACCAAAGCAAAACCAAAGCTAAGTCTAAGGAGAAAATAGCCACTGGAGCTAAAGAAAGTCAAAAATCATTTTTTTAAGGTATGTTTCTAATCTCAGGAGCACAACACAGCAATGCATTGATTGTGAACAATGGTACCTTGACTGAAGCTGAAGATATAACTAAACTATTCTCCTCTATCGATCTCACATGAAATACCCAAAAATCAACCCACCCCCAGCTATCTCACAAGACCATGACTTGAAAGCACTTTCAAAGCTACAAAATACTGCATTGATAAGTTCCAAAAATAGCCCTAGAGGCATATTTTATAGAATGACGTGCAATGTAGCCATGCCCCTAACAACATTGCTCAGCCTTAGCTTCCATATGGGTTTTGTACACAAATGAATGGAAAACAGCAGCAGCTATTCCTCTTTATAAGGTATGACCTTCCATGGACCCATGGAATTATAGGCTCATAATACTGACCAGCCTCACATGCAAAGCCATGGAAAGAATTATTATGGAATTAATCAGAAAGGGAACCTCCAGACACTGGACCCGTCTCAATTTGAATTCGCCAAAGTCTGGTCATGTTTTCTCAACCTGGTGAACTTTTTTGAAAAAGTCACCAATGCACTAGGCAAAGATAAAATGGTAAACATCTCTTTCTTAGACGTGGGTAAGACTTTTGACACAATTCCCAACTCAGGCATAGTACAAAAAGCTTAATACACTAATAAAAGAATAAACTCCAATATTACACACAAGATCAGCAAATAGCTCACAGATAAAACACAGGGATCAAAACAGCGGAAGCTACCTAAACTAAAAGACCAGTCAGCAGTGGCGTCTCCTGTTTGGCACCTTCTTATTGACAATTAAACCCAATACTAAGGTATTCAGGCTGATTACATTTGCAGATGACTGTAAGCCAGGTGCAGTTACTGAATGCCCAAAAGACTTAGCCATTCTGCAGGAAGGCTTGTCCTAAACAAATAACTGGCATGAGATTCATGGATTGCAGCTAAATACCAAAACTGCATTATCACATTGCTTGGGAAATTGTCCGCGCCAGGGAATTTCAATACTGATAATTCACTCCTATGAACTGACGAAGTTGGTAGTCATCTGGGATTTCAGATGGACAGTGACCTGACTTTTAACCAACATGTGTCTATTATGGTGAGGAATTCTTTCTATTTTATATAGCTTGACAAAGTGGTTACTTCTTGTTGTAAGTATGTCACCACCTTCCTTTATTTAGCCCGCATTAGCACAATCATTGAGTATAACACCTCCTTTAACATGTAGCAGCTGGAATGCCCACAGAGATAACTTACAAAAAAAAAATACCAGGCTTAAACAATTGCCCTATGAAGACCACCTCAAAGCCCTCTTGCTATAATCAGCTTTTTATAGGTGCTAAGAGGTGACCAGTGTCTGGCATACACGGCAATGTCTGACCCAATACTGATGGGTCTACTACATATCAGCAAATCAGATGGCATCAGAAATAGTCCAGGAATCTAAATATTTTCTACAACATCACTGAAGGGTTCAGAGGGACAGGTAATTCTCAAAGAACTTGCCATTGCCATGAAAGACTCCCCATCATGTAAAACAAAACACATCCATGTCCGAACTCAAGCACAGCTTAAACCTGTGGATGGGTAATGGAGAATGTAACCTGGGGCTACTCCTCTACTATTAATGGGCAGAGGCAGCTCCTAAATTTTTAACCCATGACTAGGGCCTTTCTAAATATCTGTGGTATGATCTGAATTATTAACACTAGAGATAATAAAAATATAGTCCATGAATGGTACTGTTAACCTAAACACTACATGAAAAAGTAATTCCAAGCATCAGACTGGAAATTTGACCAGGCTTAAAATGGCCCACAAGGGCAATTAATCTAGTATTAACCTATGAACTTATGAACCTTTTCTATGCCCTTACTGTTGCTTTTGTTGACTTCCCTATTTCTTTTTTACCAAATATCTTTATTTAATTTTTCATAACATTTTCTATTCAACAGATAAACTTGTAGACATTATTGACTGAACAGACAAAAAGAGAAGGAAGGAAGAAAAACCAGGTGACAAAAAATAAAACAACAACTGTACACAAAGTGCCTATTACTCTTTCCAGTCAAAATTAATACGAAATACAGTTGTAAAGTTTTCCCAGTATTGCTTACAATAAGATTGTCTATTAGACTTAATTACTAATAATTCCTGTGCTGATAAATCCATCCCATATTATTTTTGTTCTGTCAAGCCAATTTTGAGTTTTATAAAGTTTAACCAATGAAAAAAGAGTAAGTAATTAATACATGTAAATCGAATTGTGTTAAACCAGGAAGGGATATATGTAATAATGCAATTTCCCAGGATAGAATACATTTCTTGTATCCCATTTTTCCAACCTGACTTTAGGAGAACACCAAAGTTTATACAAGCCTTTGCAACTCCAATACATATGAAGTATGTCTGCTCATTGAGGGTTACAAACTGAGCAGCTAGGGGATGATGTAGGGAAGAATTTGTTAATTCTATCAGGAGTCATATAGGCATTATTTAATATCATTAGTTGAGTATAAGCAAATTTCTAAAAAGCAATTTTAATGATAGTTGATTAGAGTGAGATATTTGATTAAATTAAATTGAAAGATTTAATTGTTCCAATATTTATAAATGATATAATTTTGCTATTTAATAGAAACAATTATTTTACATACATTTGATTATTTCTTTTTGGAAGTAAATGCTGACTTTAATAGTTTGCATAAGTTTGTATTATGTTCATTGTTCATTGTTTTTTGTATTGTCTGAGAGTTTTTAAACAAGTGCTTTAATTTGCCTTAATATGATAAAACAACATTTAGGGAGGTTTAGAGCAATCCGCGTTCGTCAATCAAAGATATTTTATGAATGAGGAAGTCAAAGATAATCTGTTAAATTTAACATCAGGATATTTAACTTTATATTAGGATTGAGATGTACTGGCCGGAATAACTTCATCAATTCTTTTTAAAACAAGAGCAGCCAAAAAGTCTACAAATTTATGCATTTTAAAAATGTTAAGGTTATTTTTATTTAGAAAAGGTAAAGCTCTGGGGTTACACTGAGTTTTATGGGTAGAGTTATGCCACAATTTCACCCATAATGGAATGTCTTCCCTATGTCTATATTGCATCATTCATGTCCATGTGGTTACGATGGAAATATCTAACCCAGTAGGAACCTTATTGCGGACTGGAAACAGTAGTATCAACCTTACCTGTGAAACTGATGGACTGAACTATTCCAGGGGTTCCCTTATACCCCACATACACACATGTTTAGTACAGGTGTGTTATATCAATTAAACCCAGGCCATTTCTTTTTCCTTCTTCTTTAACTAAGGCACATTCCTATTCTGTCCAACAGATGATCAAATCCTCAGGCAAAGCACGCTTAACTGCTTGTTATAGAAATTATAATGTCTCCCAGCATTTCAAAATTACATATTTGACATCTGCTCACTAACTTATGAAAACAAGTGTTTATTTTTGGAAGAAAATCTTGGAAAATGTTTCTTCTTTTCTTTTCTGTATTTTTTTCTTTAAGTTCCATTTCTAATTTTAAAGCATTCTAAAATGCACATTTCACTATAATCAACATAAACAGAATCTGACATGGTACTTAAATGATGCATTCCTATACCTGTGAGCAGTAGGGTTAAAAAAAGACTTCACCCATTACTCTTAGTCTATTTGGTTCCAATAACACATTTTTTGAAGTGCCTAGAATACACTTTCCAAGAACCTCTTTCTTTATGCTGATGAAATAATACAGTAATGATCTTGGCATCTCAGTCTGAGTTGTCCCCATCTATTCACAAGCAGTAGGCAAAGCGTCATATGTTCTCTCATTCTATCACTTTGCAGCATCTCTCTCAATGGTTTTATGCTATTGCTTCCTTTCTTCCAGTATACTTTCAGCCTGTTTTCAGTTCTCACTCTTTTTATTCTACAGTCTCTCAGTGTCTTATTTCCAAGTCATGTCTGTTTAATTTTAACTGCTTATGTTCTGTGGACCACTGATCTGCTGTGGCAACCCCTAATGGGAGCAGCCAAAACGAGAAGAAGAAGAAGAAGATTAAGGCCATCTGAGGACACATTAGCTGATCATATTAGATGCATGCTGCACATCTCCCCACCAGGTTGTCTCTATTTTCATAGTACTGAACTTCAGCTGTACACAAAGTGGCTTCAAAATCATCCTTATTTAAACCAGTATGTGGAAGTCCATTTAGTTTACAATTTTTACCATGCTGTGCTGCCAATATAGTGCAATATTCCTCAAAACTCATCTAGCCAATATCTAATTTTGATGAAAAAGCCAAAAATTATCTTATGTACACTGGAAGTGATGTGCATTTTACCTGGCTGCAGGGATACACAGATATGTTGGTGATAAGACTGCAATGCCTGTTATAAAAATTTGCTTTGCAATATATCCATGTATGCAAATGCTGACAGACTTTAAGTGCAATATGACAAATGTGCACTACAGCCTTGTGTTATAACTGACAGCTGACACACCAAAATAATCTTTACATCATCAATAGCAGAACAGAATTATAAAAAATGACTCCCCAGTGTTTGACCATCCTCTGACTTTGCCTTCTGCTTTCTAGTAGAATATTACCAACAACAAAGAGACTTAACTAAATGCTTTTCTCATGTAGACACTCATACAATGTTCACCAGAAGGGGTAAATATACCACTCCTCTGTCAGTGTTCTCTTTATCCGTTAATACTACCCATTGCCTCCAATAGGATTACTAATCTGAAAACAAGACCACTTTTACTAGACACATCCAGTGAGCCAAACAACATTAAATGTATAATAGCCTCTAGCCATTCTCTCTTCAAAAAAGACAGTCATACTTATGTTGTAAGTATACATTTCATTAATAAACCAAGACATCAGCTAGGCTTTATGAAGGAATAAATGAAAATTCTTTACTTTTAAAATGATCTGTTTGTAGTACATGGAGTGCAGTGATTACACTCTGATAGCATGAAAAAGACAGATCAGTTAAGCACTTATATTGCAACCAATGTTAAGCACCACTTGATTAACTTGTTAAGATTTGTTATTGTGCTAGACAGTCATATCTGAAAATACTGACCAGCAAACAACAGCAGCAGAATAAAAAACGGATTTGTTTCTGGTTGTTGCCTGTGTGAGTAATGTGTCCGCGACTCACTCTTGTCAATTTATAAAGTTGCTGTCATAACAGGATTTTTATTAGCCTGCATACCCTAAAGGATACAAAGCCTGAAAATCAAATATATGTCATTATACAATGACCCACCATCAATATTCCAAAACGTGCATGCTGATTGGTCAGCGTGCACATTGTAAATCAGAGTTATAGTAATGGAAAAAGGTCCGGTCACCTGGACTTTTCCCATTAGTATAACTCTTTTTTTTTTTACAGCAACGGAGAACACAAGATCTCCGTTGCTTGTTACAACCTGTCTCACCATGTTAAACGAGTTTAACATAGTGAGACAGCTTTTAAAAAAAGCAATGGAGCATCTCCGTTGCTTTTTTTAACGTTGTCTCGCTATGTTAAACCCATTTTAAAAAGCAATGGGGATCTTGCTTTCTCCGCTGCTTTTTTCAAAACTGTCTCGCTATGTTAAATGGGTTTAACCTAGCGAGACAGCTTTAAAAAAAGCAACGGAGATTCTCCGTTGCTTTTTTTAAAGCTGTCTCGCTATGTTAAACTCGTTTAACATAGCGAGACAGGCTGTAAAAAGCAACGGAGATCTTGCTTTCTCCGTTGCTTTTGCCCACAGCTCTGATATACTGCGTTATATACGCATGCGCAGTACATCAGAACTGCCACAGAATACCCAGACAGCTCCGGAAAGGCAGCAAGGAGGCATTATACAATGCCATTATTTAAGAAAAGTAATTTTTTTTTTTCTTAAATAATGTCATTAATATACAATAACGCCTGGGTGTGGGTAATGCTGGATTTACCCACGGTTGGCTTTGTTTGGCCACTCGGCCTTCACCCTCGTGACCAAACCACACCAACCGTGGGTAAATCCAGCATTACCCACACCCAGGCGTGGGTTATTGCTATATTATTTACTGACCAAGTAAAAAGTCCAAATAAAAGTCTCTAACAAAAAGTAAGAATAGGGCAGGAGGAGCTTTGGGTCAGCATTATACCTCTCAACTTGTATACCTCTCAACTGTACAGATTTTTGCAAAATGTCCAGATTTTTGCCTCATATTTTTGGTCTGTTTTTTCATAAAATTGTGGTTTTCTGGCAAATTAGTGACAAATCATTACAGACCGAAGTTAGAAAATAATGACAGACATTTAAGTTTCACACTCCATACCCTTCAGAAAATTCATGTTAATGCAAAATCTGTTATTCTGTCAACTTTCTAAGTTTGTAAAAGCAGTATTTAAAAATTCTCTCTATTTTTTGGGCCTTTGTCTCACTTTTATTTATGGGCTTGTCCAAATTTTTTGCTCTAAGGGGTTAAGAGGTATGCGAGTCAACTGTACAGATTTTCCCAGAATGTCCAGGTTTTTGCCTATTTTTTGGTCTGTTTTTCATAAAATTGCAGTTTTCTGGCAAATTAGTGGCAAATCATTACAGACTGAAGTTAGAAAATAATGGCAGACATTTGAGTTTCAGATTTCACACCCTTCAGAAAATTCATGCTAATGTAAAACCTGTTATTCTGTCAACTTTCTAAGTTTGTAAAGCAATATTAGAAATTTTTTGGGCCTTTGTCCCATTTTCTTTATGCTTTGTCCAGATTTCTTGCTCTAAGAGGTTGATAGGTTTGGTCACCATAAAAGTTTGACAGATTTTAAACACAAATACAATCTATCTTTAAAACAATCTGCTGGATTTTAGAAGCAGTTCCATTTTATGGTGAGTTAATTTAGAATGTCAAAGAAACATGAGCATGGAAACAAACATTTTCCATATCATTAAACTAAAAAGTTATAATTTCTGTATTTCTAATGAAATGAACAAATGTTTACATTTTCAAATGCAAGAAATAACATGTAATCTAACTGTGGCTTTATTAAAATATAGTTAATACATAAAGTGGAGCTAATTTGAAATGCCAACATTTTAGAAAATGGATCAATAACAATCATCAAATTGAGAAATATTATGATGACCTTCAGTTGATAGTATAATCAGAAAGAAGTTACAATTTTTCAGTTCTCTTTGTTATAGACTAGTAAGCACTTGCGGGTGGTAATATGCAAACCCCTTAAAAGATCATCTTCAAAGTAAACTGAGCAAAATGCAGCATAAATGTTGCCAAATTTTCATCAGAAGTCGTACGAACAGCAAAGTACACATTAATACATAGTTTGAATGAGAAGATGGGCAATGGGAATAAGAATGAAATAACCTGAGTCCAAGTGCATATTATATCTCCATGAACTCCTTGTTCTTTGACAAGCGATGCATATGTCAGTGTGCAGAGAGTAGCAATGATGGAAAGCAGTGAGGGCATTTGTTTCTGAAGCAAGACTGCTGTAAACATAAAATTACATCTGCGATGAAGCAGATTCCATAAGTAACAATACTATAATTCATTAATCATTGGACAGACAGCTGTAATGATTGGTGGAAGGATAGAAATGAGTAATTAAGCATAGCCAGTCTTTCATTCGAGACTAAACAGCAGACTGAGTGGTCTATTTTGTTCTTTTGTTCTATGCAGTTTGATTGTCATAATGCAGAGGGACACTCTCCATTTTGAACAAGATAATGGTAATTTCCATGCAGGAATGGACATGTTTGTTAAATTGTATTATTAGTCAAACTAATAGCAGTCACCAATTGTGGTGAAATTTACAGACAGTAATAATATGATATACATGGTACTGAATAAAAGTTATATATTAGTTGTGGTGATGCACCTTTGTATTTCACTGTAGTCTATTATTTTATGTTCTAGAGAGTAAACAATGTTTCTCCATCCAAACCTGATAGTAAGAATATAAGATATAGTTGAGTTAACATTAGCAGGGGGATGCTTAGTCTAAATCAGAGGAAATAGAGATAGCCAGATGGCAGGGGTGTTGACAATCAGTCAAATGCCTCAGAAGCCTATAGGTGGTATAATACAGTCATATATTTCAAAACAAATTGTACATGAAGCAGACAAAAATGCATTCCTTGAAATATCACAGTCATAATTATTTAGAGCCAGGTGAATGAAGAATCATATAGTTACACACCCTACATACATACATAATAGGCATGAACCACAGAAGAAACTCAGAATTCCTGAGACAAGTGCAGAGAGTATCATATGTAAAAAGTGTAAATTCAGAGCTTTAGTAACATCTGTTATTTGTCTAGCAAAAGACAAGTAGAGAGGATTGATGGGCATAAATTTTTTTATGCATTGGAAGCTTCTGTGTCACTGATAAATATATTGCACATTTATTCTTCAGCTGTGAAGTTTATATTACTTCCACTTGTGTCTATTTAATTTTTGTTGTCATGTCATTGTCCCGGTCCTCTTCAAATAACACATATCACACCAAATTGTATTTATTTATTTGCAGTTGGTTTACCAGGATAGTCCATTGGGCCAATAAGAACCTGTTTTCAATGGAGTCCTGGGTAGAAAAACTCCAAAACAAAGGTTACAAAAAAGATTACAGCAGTTTACAATTTCAATCATTTGTAGGTTAAAGACAAAGCTTTAAAACAGTGGTAACAAAAAGATTACAGCAGTTTACAATTGCAGTCATTTGTGGGTTCAAGACAAAACAAAGATTAAGCATTTACAGTGCAATTTTTAGGTTTCATTTCGTAGAAAACTAAGATTTAAGCAGGTATAATAAAAATTTTTAGGTTAAATTTTGTAGAAAAACAAAGCATTGCTGCAGTAAATATATAGTTTCTTGAGTGGAATAGTAGGATAAGAGAATTATAAGATGTCATTACAGTTGGTTTATTATTTGGTGTCTGGTAATATATGGTAAAGTTGCCTATAGGAAGTGAAGAATAGGCTAGGAGGGGTGGGAGCAGGAGCATTCCCATGAGGATGTTAGACATCAAATGACCTTTATTAGATTTCCATAACATAGCTTTGATCACTAGCTTTATTAATTACAGCTATTCGTGATATAATTGATACTAAATACAGCATAACATCCTTGTAATGTTAATCAAGGCAGCGTACCTACTCACCCTGCCCCAGTAAGCAGCGTCCATACCTCTACTCACTTTACTTATGAAGCAGCGTCCCATCTGACTTCATACACCATTCATTGTAATGTTAATCAGGGCAGCGTCCCTACTCACCCTGCCCAACAAGCAGGGTCCATACCTCTGCTCACTTACTTTATTTATGAAGCAGCGTCCCAACTCACTTCATACACCATCCATTGAATTACCTTCCACCAAATAAGCACCATCCCTACCTCAGCTTGCTTATCTATTCAGCAAGCTTCCTCCAACTACTCATTTCCTTTCCCCAAATCCTTGAAATGAAATTAACATCCAGACATCAGAGGGGGAACAGAAGAGGGCAAGCCTATCCCTCTTCTCTGCCAACCAGCCTGACCAGGCTCATACCCCTCCCTTCTACCCAAATTGTTCAATCCACTTCCCATAAAGGGAAGGGTAAAGCCAAACATCATTTGGTGTACAATAATTACCGGGACACCAGCCCCTGGCTATTACCTAATGCTTACCACAGCATCACCTGCTACTGGAGCCAGGATACTCAACCCCAAAAACCAACGCTACCCGACCCCTAGCAAGGAAGACCCCAGCTAACATACAATGTGAAATTCAATTCTGATACTCCCCCACAATTTCAAGCAAAGACATCACCTTGTGACGACATATTCAGCTGCACTGCTGGAAAACCGAACCTTTTCATCCCCCTGCCACATCAGCCTTCAATCTTGCCTGTCAAGTCCACGTTCCTTTAGCCAATCAAGTAAAATCCAATCTGCACATCCCATCTGCCACCTCAGGGTTGTCCAATGACCCCATCGCTTATTCAACATCAAAGCATGATCATCTGGGAATGCTCTGTATCTCACCACTGGAACTCGTCACACCATCATCTACAAAGAACAGGACAAAGTAAATCCTCTAATATGTAAGAAGGCTCAATCTTATACCTACCTATTCCAAACTACAGCCACCGCATGATGCATTCTGCACTTTAGCAATTTCCGTCTAACTGTTTCCCACATGTGCTCCCCATGTGTAAACTCCTTGTTCACCACCACGTCCATTCTCTGCAAATTTGCTGTGTATCACCACAACTGGTACTCCGCACTCCACCATCTACAAAGAAAAGGAGAAAAGTAAATCCTCAAATATGTAAAGAGAAGGCTCCACTTTATACCCACCTATTCTAAATTACAGCCACAGAATTCCAAGATCCCATCTGTAAGAAAGAAAATATATGTAAATACATAACACACATTCCAAAACAACTTCCAAGACAACCTATCCTGCCAACCCAGAAAGGAATGTACTACTGCCACTCACGTCTACAACAAAGCAGCCATAAGTGAAGCTATGCTTCCAATGACCATATCAAATACCCAAGATAAATTGAACTACCAGTTCAGTATGTTAAACTAAACCCTACACATGAATGGACCAATCAATATCCACAACTAGGTAACCTTGCTAGTCCCGACTACCTCCATTAACCCCTGTATAAGCCAAGCTAAATTATATTATAAAGCCATCTACCTAGCTCTTAACCTTCCATCTCCAAATGAAGCACGCTAACCAACATATATATGAACAGCTAGGAGTTTTTTTTTTTTTTTATTTATACACTCATTCCCCCATTCCTGCTGGCTTTAATTTAGACACTCATTCCCCCATTCATGCTGGCTACCTGGATGTGCCGCCAGGCACCTCCCTGGGAAAACAATTTACTTTATGCCCCCCTACAACATTGATACCACTGAAATGTTGGACCCACTCCAATCCCACACGTACACTCCTAGACGTTCACCTCCATCGCAGGACTTCGACTGAAGAGATGGAAAACTCAACCTATGCACACCGAATCCAAGCTTACATTTTTTTTTTTGTTATCTATAGAGTTCTGCAGCCCCAATGCCTTCAGCACCCCCCCCCCAAAAAAAAATCTCTCAGTCTGACTGGATAATATATAGATTTTATTATGTGTAGTCTCAAAATATTATTTGCCATTTTTTTTTCCATCCCAACCCAAACCTCAATGTTACCACTACCTGTGACCTCACTCCAGGACGTTCAACTAGCTACAACTTTACTGCAGCCACGACCATCGCCTAATAGGACCACCTACTTCAAGCCACCGACCGATCCCAAGACTGCGTTACCACCATCTTTGATCTCCTTGCCTATCAAGTCACCAGCTGAAACTGTCATAGAAGTACCCTCTTCTTGAAGGGTATGAAGTATGATGCTCAAATGTCTGTCATTAACTGCCATCTCCCCCTCACCTGTTAGGACAGTAAGAAGCCTGACATACTTCCACTCCCACAAGGCACAACAACATGTCCCATCACCTCCGAACCATTCCAACGTCCACATTGCCATTCACCACCCGTAAAGCACATGTAAGTGAAGTCCTAAACTCAATTCCCAGTCTGTCACTATCCATCTTATGGAAAGAATATCAAAACATAGTTGTCCTATTGCATAGTGCAGTTGTGTATGACCCTGTCAAATGCTGAAGTGAAATCCCTATAAATTATATCACAGAACAATTTTCAGTCATAGCTGTATTATATTGCTATAAAACCTCATCTTACATTGGGCAGAAGCTTGCCGCTTCCTCATAGGAACATACTTCATAAAATAGACATGTCGAACTAACCTCACCAGCGAAACCCAAACCCAATTGAAAGCCTAAAATATACAACTTCTCACCAACAGCAGCAATCCAGTCCTGCACAATAATGCAACAAGACCCTCTTATATAATTGAGACAGGAAAGTCACCCCCCCCCACCGTTTTTTTGCCTGAGTGGCAAGAAGCAACTCCTGGTGGCCTCCTAGCCCATGAAAACCCCAAACTGATAGCTGTAATTGAGTTGTAATTTAAAGTATTTCAGGCACACTTCCTTCACCGCCCCCGCACATGCACGGACTACCCCATTAACTCTACAAACTCCGTCTAAAGCCTGCGAAAGGAAAATTCACGGTTCTCTCAGCCTCCCCAACTGGTGAAAACCACCAACACCACAACTCCCCCAGTGAACCGCAACCACCCAAACCAAACTTGGGACAGCCCAACCACCAACACCACAACCCCCCCAGTGAACCACAACCACCCAAACCAAACTTGGGACAGCCCAACTCCTCCCACCCCTCCCTTTTTATTCCTTCTTGAACAATAGACATAGGCCCAAATGAGCTTCAAACGCATTCCCCCAACCATCACATCAACCATAGATCCAACTCCATGCAGTCAGTGGCGAGAAAGCAGATGGCCCCAAAGTGAGACACCAGTGACCAGCCGAATACCCAACTATGGAACAACACCTCAGGCAAAACTCCTCCAACAGCTGCCCACTGACCATCGTTGATGCCACAACCAACCATCACACATCTCCATTCCTTGCAATAAGGCACAGTTCAGCTGTGTGCCCAGTGTGACACCTGACCTTCCCCCATGCACATAACCTGGTTCGAATGCATAAACACATGGGGAAAATTAGGCGTCATGACTGGGAATGTTGGCAAGCCCCTCTCCCCACCAAAAACACGGATGTGAACCTGAATCAGAAAATTCCTCAGAACAGTGGCGCCGCCCCCACATTTGCAAACAATGCAAAGGGCAATACTTAACTCCGTGATCTATACGAAGCAACTATATACATCCACACACCCATCCTTGGGTAATTTCCTGTGAACTACCAAACAACTGTTGGAATACCAAACAATAACTGCTGGCTCATACCAGAACCAATTAGCAATGCCTAAAATAACAGAGGAACAATCCCTCCAAAACACCAAACGCATTTCAACCTTGCTCGCAGCATTTCAGAATTACCAGAATAACTAGCCAACATGTGTCCACCAAGGCTGACAAGCCCAAACTCCTCAGGGATCACTGACAGAAAGCCCACAGTATCAGCCCGTTGCCTTTTTTTTTGATGCTGACCCGCCAATGCCTCTCAACTGCCCAACTTCACAGGATGACAAGATTGTAGCTCCCATTTATGGTCTTACCACCTATATATTGCCTTACAACGCTACTAGTTAGCTGATAGTAGTTTCACAATAAACTACCTTTTTTTTTTTATTAACCTTCTAGCTGCGATGCTGAGTTATTGTAGAATAAACTGATATCAATGCTAAGCACTTAGCCGCTGTTATCTCCATCAAGGAGGAAGGGGACATACCTTATCTGTCTCATAGTTGACGCCAATCGCGCATGCCCCATAGCACCTCCATCCCCCGCCCAGAGCTCACCGCCTGCAAAGTGGCCATTTTGGCCTCCTCTGACCGCAAACTATCGCTGACCCACTCAGCAACAAGGAAAGCCACCCAAGACCCGAAAGAACCGCTGCGAACAGGGGCAAGACACACAGTGCGGCTGAATAAACCAACGCTACCATCATTCTTACTCTCAACAAGCACTAGTAACAACCTACCAGACTCCAAAACCGTAAGCAATTGACTAATCTCAAGGAAAAGAGAACCGGTATTGTATGATGAGCGAAGCACTGCCCAAGAGGAGCAACACAGACAGCTCAACCACACTCGCACCTAAACAGCACAAAGACAGCAAGAACTCAAAGCTGTACAAGTCCCTGACCAAACAGGCACACCACCACAGCAACGCTCATTCTGTCACCCGCCATACACAGCAACTCCACCAAGTCACCAAAGTCCTGGCCCAACTTGCCATCAGCCACCGTAAGCCCCTCATCAGACAAACTTCATCCCGGACCAGCCAACTGCCTATAACAAACCTCCTGCATATACAAAACGTATACATGTATCTTTTTTTTTTTTGTACTCAAGTTGGGTGACAGATATGTTAAGTGGAAGAAATCTGCACTACTGCTTTAACATGAGAATTACGTTAGAATGAAAGCCCTCATGGTAAAATGCTCCAATGCACTACAATATACAGGACCCACTCCCTTCATCATTCAACCTACCAAGTGACAGCAAGTCTCTCCCCCAATTGGAAATTCAATCCCCTATTCAGTCACAACTACTAATGTTCTAAACTATTCCAATCCTACCAATCAGCCAAAGGCCCATACTCACCCCTCAACTCTCCAAACCAACCCAAGGCCTACCTGATCACCAGCCTACCTCCGGTCGTCATGGACGTGGTCCTGCACTTAGCACGTTCACACCAAAATGTGACTGCTTAACCCAACTACACTAGACTAATTTCTTAAGCCCCTCCCCATCACTATCTCACTTCCTCTCAACCATACCTGCCTCCAGTTAACCCTTTCACCTCCCCAACCCACTTTAATATTAACCTAACCCCCCCCCCCCCCATGAAGATGTCCCAGGACAACTTAGTTTGTTGCCAAACTTCATTTGTCATGTGTGTACAGTTTTAATTAGTGTGAATCTTTACACCAGAGATTTGAAACAAGCAATAAGATACAAAGAAGTATTCCTTATACAAACTGTTATTTGTTTGTGTTCAAGAAATGTTAACACTATCTGTTCATTAAGTACCAAAATAAATTGTTGTTGGACAGCTTATGAAAATTATTTCTTTAATAGAATGAGAAGTAAGAACTTAGAAACAAACATCTTGAGACGTAATGTTTCTACATGAATAGCCCGCATCTTATTGAATCTTAAGTCAGAGATGTTTCTGTTTATAACTTTCAGAAATTACTTTTTATATTTTAACTATTGTTTTATTTTTATTTAGATCCTTAATTTTTCAAATGATGTCAGCCTCCAGAAAATACTCTGCAATAAAACATTGTTTGAGAAGTATGTGAAAATGAACTCAACTGAAGACCAAAGGATTATTCAGAATATTAGCTGCTCATTTTCAGCAGAGCAAATACAGGCAGTAAATGAAGAGTTCTTAAAGAATATAGACACAATGAAATTTATTATGGCTGTAAGTCCTTTACTTTATATAGACATCTTACTCTGGAATGGTTTGCTCAATGTTACATTTATAGATATATTAACATATTGGCAGTACCATTGGCATAGCAACAGCAACAGATGACAATAGTATCTGATGATATTTTTCTCTGAATTTTCTAAGCCATCCAATAAAAAAATGTGGAATGCTGTAGGCAAACACAATAGACATAAATACATTATATGAGCTTTTCATGTGGCATCATTCACATACTTTCTACTTACTTTCAGAAACTTTACTGTCAGTCATGTAGAATCTTGATTAAGGAGATAAATGACTTTAGAAGAGAGAAACTGATAATGCAAATACGAAGCTGACAAATAACTTACTTAGGAATGCATAATGTGCAATGGTTGTATGACTCTTGCTGGTTTACTTATTAACCATCAATTTAGTGTAATGAGCCATGACTGATATTTAATAACAGTACATTTGATAAAGATTTCTCATTCCTTTTCCTGCATACTCTCAAGTTATATGTTAGTGATTACTTGGTAAAAAAACTCTCATTCAATGACAAAAATATACTGGTCAGTAAGGATTCAGAGAGATTTTCTTCACCCACACTCGTTGGCCAAAGCAGGTTGGCTGATTAGTACTATAGAAGGAATCTGTGATTCACAGACATGTAAAGCCACACAGAGAAACACCTAATTAGCAATTCATTAGCATGTCTCTGAATCAAATACTATGCTCTTCAACCTAATCATGCTACTTTTTCCCCTTGCAGCCCATGCATTGTGGTAATATTGACAGCCCCATACTTGTCCACACACACACACACACACACACACACACATACTCACATAGACACACACATACACACACACACACACACACACGCACACACATGCACACACACACACACACACACACACACACAGACACACACACAGACATGCATGCATATACACACACACACACACACACACACACACACACACACACACACACACACACACACATAGCTCCGCTATACTTATCTGTACCACAATTGTTCCTGCTGGAGAAAAACTACAATTTAACAGAAAAATTCCTTAAATTGCACTGTACAGTTAATTGGGAGCCACTATCATTTTTGTGGAGACTGGGACCATGCAGCCACTATCCTGGATGGCAGCAGTAACAAACAGCTTCCTCAGTGACAATGCTGTCTGTGCTGTGGCCCTAATGGTTTTGTTTAAAGGTGCTTTTGTACAAACATAATAATGATGATAATAATAAAAATAATAATACATGTCATATAGTGCCACAATTACATTCCAAAATCAGAAAAAAAGATAATCTTGTTGTCCACAAACCTAGAGCGAGTCACAATCTTAACAGCACTTAGGGGTGCTTAACAAAAGCAATGTCTACTAAGCATTGAAGTACAACCAAACATTACTTTTAAATAGAAAAAAAAAATAATATATGCTGTCAGGAGAAGATACAAAATTGTGTGGCACTTAAACTTGACAGATTAAGATGTTTCTTTCTTGATAATTCTTGATAATCAGCAACCAGACAATAATGTAAGAATACCTCTTGGGTAAAGAAAGTACACAATGCAAACACTTTGTATGGTTTGTGACAGAATGCTGAGAAATATCACTGCTTAGGTCTACCTACTAAACAACTAACACAAATTACATTACAACTATGTGATGGATTATCATCATCCCCACTGAACTGTAATGGGGTAAGGAAGGTTACACCTACAAATAGTGTACTTTGCATCCTAACTACACAAAACAGGAGAATAGTTATTAACAAATAACACACACACACACACTAAAAATAAGCTAATAATATTTTCTACCATTTATTTATTTATTTATTTTTATTTATTTATTGGACATTTGTTAACCAGGTCGGTCCAACTGAGCCAGCAGCCCATTTTCACTGGAGATCCAAGGAGAAAATCTCCAGAGTTGTACAGACCAAAAGTAATAATATAAACAAACAAAATATTTATAAGCACAGAAAAAAAAATGAAAAAGCTTGTTGTAGTTACTATAATTTGGAAAGAGAGAATGTTTTTGATGAAAAGAATAGTGATTTTTGATGAGAGAGGAAAGGAAAGGAAAGGCAGTGTTAGTATATAACATGTCTTAAGAGAAGATATAAAGTACAGCTAAATTATAATAAAGAGATTAGTAAAAAATACAATCTTTTTACTAATAATCTGTCATAGTGAGCTTATAATACCAGCTCCAGAGCCAGATGTGGTTCCCTGGCATTGATGTGGCTGACAGCTGCATAATTCACTCATAGCAAGCACCATAGATTCAGTAGCTGATCCATTCTGAATTGGGACTGCTCTGAATTCCCCTTTCTTATTGGGTCATCTCCAGTCCTGCAACAGTATGAGAGAGACTGGCACTCTGACATACATAATCAATGAAGTTGAAGCCATTGTCAGTGTTGATGTCCAAACCCTGCATACTGGAAGCAGAACTGAAATAAGAAAAGGGTCGGTTGATTGTTTTGTGATTGCACACAAATAAACTCAACCTAGAGCATTTCAAAGTATAGTGAAAGAAGGCTAGCTGGACAATATGCAGCTGAAAAAAGCACTGTGAAAATTAAGAAAGGAAATCCATATACTAGTACTAAGTAAATAAATGTACTTACCTATGCAGCATGAGACCTGTATTGTGAATGTTGTTGTATCATTAATATATGAGCTGAACTAAAAAAAAAAATAATATCAAGAGTGTACTGCTGGCCTGAAACCATTAGAGTTCATGATACTGACATAAATGAAATGGATGTAATTGATTAACGATAAACACATTGACCAACTTGTTGGATACAAGTAAAATATAAATATACAAAGCATGCCCAGAGACAGTGACGGATGGGTATTCACATTTTTAATGTGCAGATACTGTCCTCCATCGGAAGACTGAATTAATGCATCAGCTCTGAGACTGCAACACCTCAAAGTGGGAATTTATGTTTCATCTCAGCCCAGTATGGGAGATTGTGATCCTATGTTAGAGGAGAAGGGTTGCAATTATTCCCCATGTGATTTGAGTTTGTGAACTATGGTTGGCACATTTCCCTTCATCCATGACTGATAATACTGCATCTTCATGGGCTATCCCTCTCAGACCTCTTATCTGACATTGAACAGGTGTAATGAAGCAGGAGGTAGACCCAGGAGATGGGGTGGCATTTAAATGTAGAACACTCACTATAAGAAGTCAATAAAGAAAGGAAAGGGCTTTGGGATACTGTGCTTTTTATTTGGTGTCCTTGAAATGTAAGGACTGTTGGTTACATCCGTCTCTTGAGGTTTTGTAAAAGTATCACAGGCTTGACAATTAAAGGCAGAAATAGCTTTGTATAGCTTCTCAGTGACTCTAAACACAAACCTAGTGGACTGCTTTAAGAAGAACCATGACATATTAAGGTTTGTTATTTCCTTTCCCTTCATTAAAAAAGCACCTCTTAGTCACTCTAAAGTTGAGACACTTGCTGTATGCAGGAAATTGCCTTTCTCTTTTTCTTTTAGCTTCTTTTGTCTGTATTCTATGAGTTTGTTTGCTGCATGGCATATAGTTTCAACCACTTGTGTACCTCCTTTTCTAGCTTTAACCCACGATGAGGGCCCTCTGTCAAGAATCCCAGTAATGTCCTCTTCCATATGCTTTAGTTTATTTGCATTATGTTTCCTAGATAAAATTTTTATTCTCCATATGAAGAAGATAAAGTTCTTTGACATTGGATATTATTCTCTGCTGCAACCCACTCACCTCTGTCTTATCTGTTATCGGTGAAAGTCATCCATTACACGTAGCATGACGGTTAGATTGTTCAGCAATTTCAAAGTGTTATCCACTGCTGCTGACTTTGCTTTAGATTAAATACCAATTAATTAGTCAGCAGACTTGGCAGTAACAGCCTGTTTTACCAAAGTCATTCAATAGCTATGAAGTGGGTCATAATGTGAAAAAGGTATGTGTGTATGTGCACTTTAATAATGATTAAAACCTCAGGTTGTCATTGTTTTGGACTTGTTTCCCTTTTACATCATTATAAAGATATACATTCCTGTAGTATCTTGCAGATTGGGAAGAAATTGTTAATTTATGTGATTGTTTTAATTTATGACTTCTTGTTCCTATAACAGTCAGGGATCTACTCTTGTTGCTGTTCTAGCACCACTACAAAACATATCTTCCCGCTTTATATGTATGGAACCAAATTCAATTTTATTGCACCACTTAGAACTTGTTTAATATTGTGAATGCATATAAAAGTCCAACATAGTTAAAAAAAGCACCATATTTCTTAGGCAGGGAGTCTTTTTATGGTCTATGATTGCTACTCAACCATGCAGACATGATTCTGGCATAGTAAATGACAGCAGTAATTACTTCAGACTAATGCAGTCACAGGAGCAATTTAGAGGCCTGCGACAATCTAAATAATTACTTTTCATGGCCTTGTCTTACTTGGATGTCAAATATCAGAAGTGCTCCTTCTATGCCACAATGTCTTCAAGTTAGTACCTCCTGAGTGCTGCTGTTGTCTGGTGTCTTTTGTTTCAAAGGTTTGTTTTCACAATAAATATTCCACCTTAATACTGCTTTCTGGCACTGGTCCATTGTTGCTCACCATTTATTTCCAACCATTACATTTCAGTACAGCTCTAATTCTGTCAGGAACTTCAGGTCATGATTGTATTTCCTTAAAGGAATGCAACACAGAAAATCACTTAATAGCAAATGTACTACATGGGACCAGCAGAGATGCAAATTTAGACTGGATTAGACACAAGTTCTTCCTTCAGCATTTCCTGGCTAAATATCTCACATGACCCCTCTACTAATCTGCATCTCGTGGCTTCCACCACTGTTATTATTCAGGTGATCATAAATGTATACATCCAAAAGCTGGAATCCATCTTTTTTATTTATTTATTTTTTTTAAGTGGATCTCATTACGTACTATTGAATATGAGCAATTTAGCAAGAACTCAAAGCAATAGTTTGCAAAACATGTGCCATTATCCTGCAGGTAATGTTGCTAGGCTCACTACTATATTGGTTCAATGATGCCAGCTCTGCTTAATGTATATTAAGTCACATGATCACCAGGCATTTTATCGCATCAGCTTCCAGTCAACAACTGTCTTTTATAATTTGACTTAGAGCAAGGGCAAAGTGGCTCTAGACCTTTCTGTATTGTTGGAAGTAGAGCTCTTTGCAGACAGTTTCCCCTAACTCTGCACAAAGAGTGGACAAAATCATTTCTAAACTTAGTTACTTTTCCACATATGGATGTTTGTCCTCTATTAACTGTATAAACAAAACCTGAGCTCTGTGTAGCATATGCTAATTTTATGGCATACCTGCTGGGGAAATGCATATAGAATTCTGTAACAGCTTTGAAATCCTTTTATCAACCTGTACAATGGAAAATTTTCTGTTCCTCTCTTAATCCACAAATATATACAAGCTAATGGAGGATGATTGCTGTAGGCAACCAAAACATTTATGAAAAAAGTTATTCTTTTTAAACGAAAATGGTGCACTTTTTCATTTTCTTTCTTTCTTTCTATTTTTTGCATTCGTTTATTGGGAAAGTCCAACTGGGCCAAGAGGATCCCTTTTCATCAGATGCCCAGGAAGAAAAGCTACCTTAGCTGTAATTATATTTGAAGTCAAAGGTTGTTTTAATGTTTTGCAGACTGGAATTCTAGTTTCTAGAAACTAGGCAGACCCACTAGGTGAAGATGCTTCTTTGTATGGTCTGCCCTGTGGCAATGCCTGGTTAAGTAAATGATTAGATTAGGACATCTCAAACTCAGATGACCATGAGGATCAGTACACTCAGCAGATGACCACTATCTCCAAAACAAAAGCAAAGCTTGTTCAGTTCCACTAAGAATGTAGAGTTGTGTAGTAGCCTCTATCAAACAGAGATATGGTTTGAGGGCTGCTGCAGGCCCCAGGATTGCAAGTTTGAGATCCCTGGATTACAGTTATACAGTTTTGTGAAAGAAATGTAAATTAATCATACCCAGGACTATGGGAAGAACTTCATTAATTACTCATTTAGAGCAAGTGTGCACCAAGCAGTGTGGTTTAAAGAACACTTCAGTACTGATATAATATAAATGAACCTTGGGACACTCAGCTTGAAAAAGAAATACTTAAAATGTTATGTCAGTGCTACCACTAACAAACAAGCAGGAAGCCGAGACAAACATGTAGTAGAACAGTAAAACATTAGGACTGTCATTAGAGAGCTGATAAGTCTTAGCATGTGTCAAATTTTAAAAAAAAGCAGATGTGTACATGGAATTCCCGGGCCTCCACTGAAAATGGGCACTCGAGCTCAGTGGACCTCCCCGGTCACCAAACTGGAATAAATAAATATAAATAATAATTTATGGTTATATGGTAGCAGATAAAGCATTCCAAATTTGTAAGAAATGAGCAAATATTGAGAAATGTTACATTTCTGTTTTACTTGGAAAGGAAAGTAACACTTTGCAGAGTTATTCATTTTAAACATTGTTTAGGGGGACTATGAAAGATGAATTTCATTCCTGATCATTATCCTGTAATATAACATGGGGCATTTAGCTTAAAACTGGATAGGGCAAGTCAAACTCTCCTTTTCCTTTCTACTCTACAAAGCTTTGGTTAAATACGTATTTGCACTGAATGCCAATGTCAAACAAGTCAGCTTACTTAATAACGGCAATAGTTTAGCTGTAGATGTCTTTTCTAGAATACAAAAACACATAGCATTTTTGGCAGTGCTCACCCAGAAGATCCCTTGCATATCAGTTTCCTTAACACACACAGTGGCTCCATATTGCAAATGAGACCTGTAAATGTGAATTTCACAACAATAAAAAATCAAGTACAAATGTCAAAGAATTAAGTGAATCTCAAAATTTACTGTAATGCTATTAAATAATTTTATAGGGTGGTGCTTCTCCACCTCTGCACTAGATGTGGAAGATTACGACTCGACAAACCTACGTCTTATATCTACATCTATATCTATATCTGTAGCTATACCTATATCTATATCTCTGTCTCTATATCAATGTCAAGGTCTATTCCTATATCTATATTTGTGTCTATATCTATTTATATAAAAACATATCTCTGAGGGATGCCCTTCTGAAGTTCGAAATCCCATATAATTGAAACTAATTTTCGCGAGATGAAACCTTGAATACCCTAATGGCGAACTTTTCCCAAGGTAAGTAAACACTTGCCCAACATGCCGTATTCTCCATTGTAGTGTGATCCCTGAGTTTGTATATACAAGTATGGGGATGTGGGGGGAACAACCGCCCCCCACATTGGAGTGTGGGGGTGTAGGCCCCCATCTAGATGGGTTTTATTTACTACAGTGTGTGTTTTGTTTAGGTTTGGGCAAGTGTTTACTTACCCTGCGAAAAATTCACTGTTTGGGTATTCAAGGTTTCATGATTTTCTTCTCATGAAAATGAGTTTCGATTATATGGGATTTTGAGGTTTAGAAGTAAATCCATCTCTGAGATACCACAACAGCATATTCAGATTTTTGTAAATTTAGTTGCATAGTTTCAAAGTACAAAATTGCAGTCATGATAGTTTCAATAAGAACACCGTGCATTCCACACTTTTTCTAAAGTTGCAGTGCATATGATATTTCTAAAATATATCTGCGTGCCCTACCATCATTAACATGAAGTCTGAGCCAGAAGACACAGACAAAGGTCATTTCTATATGCACTATTTAATAGGTATAAACAAATAGACTAAAATTAAAAACAGGGGAAAATCAACAGCATAAAAGCAGACACTTCACCTGACAGTTGTTTATTGCCTCCTCTGAAAAGGCAAAACAACAAAGAAAAGTGGGTGGGTCTGAAGACCTTATAAACTATAAATGTCACGTTTATCTTTTTGTTAAATTGTACTCAATCTGAGGTTACTATTGCCTTAATATGTATAATTCCTATTATACCGTTGTTCATTTTTGACATCTCATCTTTAACCACATCATCGAACCTGACTCATAATTGTTATGTTCCATCATCCTGTGGTATAAAGGTATTTACAGCACCAGACTTTGTTTTCTTCTCTGAGTACGTCAGCAGGTGCATCTTTTCTCTCAGCTTTACTCCGTTCACCTCATGTACGCTAACACTGCTTCTTTTCTGTTGTTTCCTCAGCAGTATGCTAGGCACCTTCAGGCCTTAGGGTCTCCTGAGCCGGTGTCATTTCAATATGCGTCTGGTTGCCTTTTTTTTTTCTAGCATGGGGTTTTCTTGGCAGAATGCTGGAATTACCACTACCTTCTCTCATGGATTGTGTTTAATTTGAGCTCTCTGCCATGAACTTCCAATTTTGGGCTCCCCTCCCAGGAGTAGCTCACAGTTTCACTGAGGTAGACAACCTACTTCACTATGGCCTTGTAGCGGCCCAGCTGGTATATTTATTGTAAATGACTGGAACATTAAAGATGGTAGTCAGGGAGAAATTGGTATAGTGATCAAGTTTGGCCTTGAAATGCAAAATGAAGCTGGATATAGGTTAATCATCTGAAATGTCAGAACACATTTCAGTGAGTCCTGAAATATGGTGACTGCATGGCTGAAAAAATGGACTTGCATATACCAAGTCTGAGATGGACATTTCTTGGAATATTCCCTTTTCTCTGTGGTATTGCAATCTTGGAGTAGGTATACATAAGTTGAGAGGTATAGGAACTTGCCCATCCCCACATTAGGGAAGTTCAGGGGATCTTAGCCCCCCCCCCCAACCAAAAAAAAAACAAGTTTAAATGAGAAGAGTGATTTCCAATATTCGATCTCCTGCATTTTTGGTCTTTTATTTTCTATGTTAACACTCAATATTACAAATGTTGATATTTCATTAAGGAACCAAGACATAGACTAGTAACAGACTAGTATAATTCTGCTAAGTTATTTCACTAGTCGTAGCAAATGGTCTCATTCAACAATATAAGAAATGGCTTTACATGGATATCACACCATGGTCAACAACAAAATCAGACTGACTATATACTTTCCGATCAAAGACAGACACACTCACTACACTCAGAAATAAAAAAAGACTGGAGCTGATTATGAATCAGGCCATCATTTTCTTATCACAAAGTTGGGAATCAACTTAAAGCCTACAGGCCAGCTAAATATGAGATAAAAACATTTCTGATGAAGTCCTGATGAAGTCCTACACGTTGAAAGGATGAAAGAGCTTAACTCATGCATAATAAAATTTATGGTTTAACATTTTGGTATATTGCCTTCAGTCGATTTCTTTTTTTTTTTTTTTTGCTGTGATTAATTGGGGGAACTTGTTCTTTTACATTAACAAATGGGTTAAAGGAACGAGCAGATCAACAAAGTTGCTGTATGCAGATGATACAGCACTCCAGGAAGACGCTGAACAAGAACTTCAGCAAATGATAGGCAAATGGAGTGCAAATAACTGAATACAGATAAGATGGATGTAAAATATTTATTGATTTATTTGCATTTGTTTATCAGGAAAGTCCTTCTGGGAACTGAAATCCCAATTTTCAGTGTAGGTCTAAGGAGAAAAGCTGGAAAACAAGAATAGAAATACATTTTGGACAATTCAAAAGAAAAACATACATTATTTACAAAGTATTTCAAAGCAAACAGTCAACAAACATTAATTACAAGGCATATCAGATTAAGGAAATACATGTTTTCAAGATATTGTAAGTAAATTAAAAAATGCTATATTAATACACTTGTTTAGTATTCATAGTGGGCAAAGTTAGGATTGCATACTTCAAGCTGTAGGTGTGGTGCAATTGTTTAGTTTATTAGTTGTCAGGTGATATTTTAAGGTGGATTTGAATTGTTGCAGGTTATTTAAAAGCCTAATGTAGTTTTAAAATGTGTCCCATAGATTGGAGATGGCAACAGAGAATACAAAATCCCCATAATAATCTTTTGATTTATTACAACAGTTAGACTAAGTTCTGATGATTTTAGGGTTCTATTTAGTACATGCCACTGGAGAGATTTGACAGTGAGGGAGTTTTAAGTGGCTGCTAAATATTTTGTGTGCTGTGAGTAGTTGAGAGAAGATTCTGTTTTGAAGATGTTCAAGCCATTTGAAAGTACTGAGTACCATGCAGTAGTGGGTGCAGTTTGGGACGCTGCAGGCGGATTTGCTAATTTTGTTATAGGTGCTTCTAGTTTGTGTCTGGTGAAAAAGTTGAGATCTGTGAATACTGTTGAGGCATGTAGGAGTGTAAGAAAGAGAAGAGATGTGTCAGCTATCTTTTACTATGATCAGTTAGCAGGTGCATAGCAATGTAATGAGATCCTAGTTTGCAGCGTGTCTTTATGAATGCAGTGTCAGTGTGCAGATCAAATGTTAACTTATTATTAATGATAATGCCTAGTAATTTGTGTTGGTGATGTTTTCAATGTTTGTGTTATTTACGTAAATGATATTAAAGTCAGTGATGTTTTGATTCATGTTTTTGGAAAGGAAAATGATTAGTTTTATTTTGTTGGGGTTTAAGAGCAACTGAGATTTATCTAGCTAGTTTTCTTAGAGGTGAATGCTTCCTGTGTGATGGTCTCTAAGGTGGGAAGACTTGGGACTGAGCAAACTTAAAGTTGAGTTGTCAGCCTCTTGTATTATGGTGGTGAGTTTTGATCATTGTGCTGTCATTAATGAAGATATTGAAAAGTACTGGCCCAAGTATGGAGGCTTGGGGGACTTCTGTAGTGACTGGAAGGAATGTGGAGTAGGAGCAATTCCATTTTACAGACTGAATGCAGTTGTTTAGGTAGCTGGAGAAGCACTAGTTGAGGTAATTATAAGGCTTATAAGATTTATTCCTTGGAGGCGTAGTTGGCATGAGACTGTGCCGAAAGCTTCTGACATGTCTAGGAAAGAGATGGAGATAAAATTACCTGAGTTTTAACTTTGATTAATGGCAGGCAGGAAATATAGTGAGACGTTTCAGTGCTGAGGTGGGTCAAAAGCCATGTTGTGTAGGTGTAAGTAACTGGTTATCAAATAAAAAGGCTGGGAGTTGCTAATGCATGCCTTTTTCAAGTACTTTGGATAGTGGAGAGAAGGACTGCTATAAGGTGATAGTTTGACAGTTTAGTGGACGTGCCAGCTTTGTGTAATGAGATTATTTTCTGTAGGACTGAGATGTAATTTTTTGTAATGAATTGATTAATTAGGATAGATAGGGTTGCAAATGGTGTCAGTGGCTATAATGAAGTATTTGGATGGCAGGTTGTCAGCTAGTTCTGTGGGTTCCATTTTTTTTAATGTATTTTTTGATGGTATTTGTCCAGATGTTTGTTTTCTTTGAGTTAGGGTGAGGAGCTATGGTCTGGGATCTACCTGAGAAGGTCGAAAGCTGACAATACTGACAATGAAATACCCAACACCAGAACACCGACAACGCAGAAAGCCGACAAGTCAAATTCCTGACAAACCTTACCCCGACAAAACACAACACCATCAGATACAGACATCAGCAGCCACTTCAGAATCAAAACACAGCAACTTACTACAAAAAAAAATGACTGAACTTACTTTCACGAAGCTAGCAGGGGGCTCTGCCCCCCTGCCACCCTGTGGGGGGCTCCACACCCCACACCCCCCATAACTTTAATATACCAACTCCGAGATTGCACTACAGTGCGGAACTGCTTGTCTTGCTTGTCGGTGTTTTGCGTGTCTGGGTTTATAGTTGTCGGCTATTTATTTATTTATTTACCAGGAAATTCCGACTGGAAGCAGGTCCTTTTTCAACGGATGCCTGGGGAGAAAACTTCCACATCATGTACATGATAGAGATACAAAGTTGCAGCAATAGTAAACAACATTACAGGTTGTTGGCTTTAATACAATAATAGATATTGATTATCAGCAGTATATACAAAAAATGTTGTAAGTTAAGATAGTTTCATGTCATTTATAATATTAGTAACAAAGTTGTCAGACATGATGTTAAAGTATGTAATGTCACTTTCTGATTTGTGATTAATTGATTATGGTTTAGATTTGATTGGTTGGCTATTTCAACTGTCGGACTTCTGGTGTCATGCATCTCATTGTCGGTCTTCTGGGTTGTTGGCCTTTTCAGTTAGACCCATAGTCTGGGGGTTAAGTGGGGTGGGCACAGGTTATTATTGTTGAGTTAGGCATAATACTGGATATGAAGCATTTGTTGAATCTGTCTGCAATGTTCTGCTGGTTTCTGGTGGAAAAGGATTTGGGGTAGGTTTTCTGTCTGGTTTTAGGAGTTGTTTAAAATTTTGCCAAAATCTTTTGGGGGGTTTTTGTATGTGTGGTCTGGTTTCTGGAAAGGAATTCTTTATATCATAACAGATTTATACCTTTGCATGGTTTCTGAGGCATTGATGAGTATTTTGGTTGGACTGGGTCCTAGTTTTTTGACAATGTTTCTAGGTGTTGTCTCTGTCTAGCATGAGTTGTTTAGTTTGATGGGTTTGCTATGTGGTTGAATTTATTTTGACTCTTTTATGTCTCAGTGTAGCTTGTTGGTTTAGTTTGGTTAGGAAG
This sequence comes from Protopterus annectens, assembly GCF_019279795.1. Taxonomy (NCBI): domain Eukaryota; kingdom Metazoa; phylum Chordata; order Ceratodontiformes; family Protopteridae; genus Protopterus; species Protopterus annectens. The sequence goes on along the minus strand of NC_056728.1, from coordinate 607,380,113 downwards.
GAGTTATTGAAGTGACAACTTCAGCTAGAGGCAGACATTTCAGGGCTCCCAAGTCACATTTTTAAGTGTGTCATTAAATATGGATTTATCAAAACTAGTTAATTTTCCCAAAGAGTTGAAGCATAGGGGTTTGAGGGGGGTTTTGGTAGTCTATGTTGACGTAGGTGGGGTGATGACAACTAAGAGCATTTGGGACAGTGCTGGCTAGCTTCATTTTTTCAGGGTTGGCTGAGAGTATGCAGTTTAGAATGAATTATTTTTGGATACTTTGTCAAAGTGGGTTAGTTATTGGATCATCTCAGTGAAATAATAGAGGTTAATAGTATGAGAAGTAGAGTTAGTTTTGTTAGTGGTCTAATCTATATTTAGGTCCACAAGTAGGACAATTTCTTGATTGAAAGTAGATGATAAATAGCTAAATATGTTTTTGGTAGTCTTGTTGTTTTTTGGAAAGAGGGATGTACACAGCTACAGTGATTATGTATTTCTTGATTGCTTAGCTAGAGTTTCGCTATTAGTATTTCGTCACGGCTCTATTGTGGAATAGTTGGGAGGTGGGTGTGACGATTGAAGAGAGATGGGCTAAGGCTGCCAGCCTAGTCAAATAGAATTTAATATATAATTCTATCAACTGTATAAATAAATGTAAAATACAGGCTTGTGTTTTTAAATGTAAGAAAACACTGTGAAATGTGGAACTGCAAAATATGTGACAACATTGCACTCTACTGGCCCAGTGAAGCATGTAGTATCCTTTCATGTTAGAATTCGGCCTGAGGGCGGCTGGATAAAGATTTCATGCCCATTGTTTTAAGTCTAAAGTTTATGACCAGAATTTAGATGTGGAAGGTGCTTTTATTGCTTTAGTTTCTATTAGCATATACATGTGAAATGTCTTGTATCGTTGTAAGTTTCTGAGGAGGGGTTAGATTGCTAAATAATGTAGTTTGTGGCCTGAGAACTCAGACCAGGTGTTAGGATGATACAATATGAATACTGGGAAAACCTAAGTGTCAAAAATTATGTAATTGTGGGAGGATCTTAGAGACATGTTTGTTAGTAATATTTAAATTCTATTTCTCATAAAAGACCTGAGCATTTTGATCTGGACATCTAACTTATCAGCACTCTGCTTATGCTCACATGTAAGTTTGTATCACTGTGATATCTTGTAGGAATAGTTAAAGCTAGTAAAGATTAATTAGGTATTTTCCTTTGAAACCAGACCTGTACTATTGTATTATTTTAAGTTTCTGTGTGATCTGTGAACACTTAGATATCTCTGTGGTGTAGTAGTTTTGTCTTTTGTTTTAATTATCTATTATTAAATATTTTTAAAACCTTCTACCTGTGGCTGCTTTGAGTAGAGATGAAGTTTGCTTTAGAGTACATTATATACTTATAGAGTTTACTGTCTAAGCCCTGCCAATAAGCCTTAGACTGTATAGTCACATTACCATTGGATATTAATATTGCACAGTAATAATTGGACACCCTTTTAAGGGCCTTTTAGTAGCTGATATTATTAACTGGGTGGTGGCAGTAATTACTACAGTATAGTCTGGGTAAAGGGGCACAGCTGGAGAATCTGTGTCAGCCTTTCCTGGGAGTGTCTGTAAAGTGCATAAATACTTATCTCAAAGTGTGTGTGTGTTGTGTCAGCTACTTGGGCAGGGGCACGAAGCACTGGTTGGAAAGAGAGGGTACTGAAGGTCCTAGCTTGCCCAGTTAGGCTGAGACCTGGAGCCTATAGCTGTGCCAGTGGGGAGTCTTATTAGGGACCTGGTGAGCAAGGAAGCAGCCAGCCCCAGACTGGCTGTGATCTCTGTGTGCACTTAAAGGAAATTGTACTTTACTGTGTGTATTAGTTATCCTTTCCTCCTCTAGGAGACGACCTCCCTGGTGTTAGTGGTGAGGATTGAGGCTCCTTGATTGCTGGGCCAGAGCATGGTCATCACAGTGGGTATAGATTTATAAAGTGACTTGAGAGATGATTATCTGATCCCCAGCCCATTTACCTAGTTGGTCTTTCCTAACAATGGTATAACTGGGAGGAATGATTTATTAATCTTTAACTTCACATTTTAACCAAGTTTCAGTAATAAATAGATGGGTGGGTGATAGAATTCAATCCATGCATGAAGCTCTGATATCTTATTACAGATGCTGTAGGGATAAAGATTATATAGTTGTAGGCCAGAACAAGAAATTGGAGTTTGTTGTGTTTTAAAGGATTGTTGAGAAGAGGACTTTTTATGCAGGGGGCTTTGGTGGGTTGGTTGTTGGGTTTGTTTAGTCGGGCTTAGTGCTGGGCCAGAATTGGGCTGTTATCTTTGCTATCTATTAGTTTACTGGGGTGGCTGCTGGAGTTTTTGAGGTTATGGAGAAGTAGTTTTAGTGTTTTTGTTTCTGCAGTGTGGAGTTTCATATTTGGTGTTGGTTAGTAATATATATTTTTTTTGTATGATGTTGTCATTGTTGAAGAGGGATGGACAGATTCTGGAGTCATATTTATGGACAAGCGGCAAGAAGGTTTTTGTGGGAGACTTTTTTTAAATATAGGTAGGGAATGATTCATTAGTAGTTGATTATCATAGGATGACTAAAGTTCCTATTAAGGGAAGTAGATGTCTATGCATGTTGGGAGGTGTGAATTCATTATATAGAAAAGTATACAGAGGAAATGGGAGCAAGAAAACTACAAAAAATATTGGGATGCACCTATTAGGTTGGGGAGTTGATAAGATAAGGGTACAAAAAAAAGGATGTCGCTTTCTGATTTGTAATTAATTGATTATGGTTTAGGTTTGATTGGTTGGCTATATTGGCTGCTATGGGTAATGAAGAGTCAAGTTATATGTTTTAGCCAATAGAGTTTATAGTATGGGGGCTGGGTGGAAAAATAGCAAAGCTAAGCATAGTGTGTCTCAGTAGGGCAGGCTGAGCAGAGCTGGGCTAGTCGCAAGAGAAGAGTCGGGTCTTGAGCTATAGTAGTGTACAAAAGTGAAATCAAAAGCTAATGTTAAATATTTTTTACTCTTTGGGCTGTTTTTATCAGACTGGTTACAGGGTTACTGCTCGCTGTGTCTCTAAAGATCTGCTTAGTTTCAGGGAGAAATAAAATGAAATAAAGTATAAGTCTCGTCGGTGACTAGGGAGAATAGTTCTGGGAGACAGCTGCTCAACTGAATAAACGGAAACTTATTAGAAGCTACAACAGAAACAGTGCATTTAATGTATTGTTTATTAGTAAGGTTAAGACCAGCTTGGTGTGGGAGACACTGGCTCTACTGTCTTACAATAAATTATTATAATAGCAGTCGGACATAAGCCAGTATTTTCTTACTCTATTAATGTCTACACTTGGTTTAAACTTTCATGAGAGGTGGAATAATCAGGATGGACAAATTTTATCTGAGAGATGCCTGGGAGGAATATACAGACCCTAGAAGTAGTGGGAAATGGCTAGTTCTCCTGTGTTGAACATTCCTGGGGGGAGCTCTATATGAGTGCTCTATGAGGTAGAATGGTGATCTATATGGTTTTTAAGTAGGTTATACTATTGTAATGGATTGTATGGGGTTGTTGAATGAGTGGAAATTGTCCTGATATGTAATTGTGTCTTTAAGGAAGATTATGATGTCATTACAAAGTGAGAGGAGAGCAGGGGCGTTAAATGTGTGGACTGGGGTGGAGAGCAGTGCGGGTCACATCTCCCAAGTTAGTGGGAGAAAATCAGTTTGGACCTTCTCATATCAAGAGATTGTGCTCACTCAGTCCAACAAGGGTAATCAAATGGCCTGAGGCAGAGTCTTATTGTGGCTGATAAAAGAGAGAAGCTAAAAGTGAAGGTACAGCACAGTAAGCTAATGATAAGGAAAACTGTAAATGATGGGGAGCAGTACAACTGCACTGAAGTACCACTGGGTGCTAAAGGATGCTTAAGCATGAAAGCAACCTACACAGGGGTCTGGGCCTTCTGAAACCTAGTGATTCTGCACAGCAGCCCAACAACAGTAAACAAATGTCAAAGTTTTGTTATGGCTGTTAAAAGACAGAAACTAAAAGTGAAAGTATGCTACTGTAAACTAGCGATAAGACAACCTCTGCATAGTGGGAGCAGTAAGACACATACTGATGTACCACTGCATACTTAAGGATGCTAAAATATGAAGGCAGCTAACAAAGTGAGATTGCATTAGTAAAACATAGGTAAACAATACATGTGCTCTGTACATGGAGTCTTGGCTGTGGCAATGTTCTTAATATCCAAGCTCTGTGAGATAGGATACAAAAATAGCTACTACAATTACTTAAAGTATTTAGAGCAGTAAAGAGGCAGAGAAGGGTAAATTGCAAGCGTCACTGAATGTGGTGTGTTTTCCCTTCATTGAGGGTGTGTGTCATAGTGAACCTGAATTCCACTGTACATGAATTCCTCCTATTTTTTAGTATTATGGATGGCACCTATTACAAGAATAACAAATGTTTTCAAGTTTATTATGCTACTCTAACAATGAACCCCTGCTTCCAAACACTTTTTCCTGTTTAGTGAAGAGAAAAAAAGACCAGGAAATTAAAGGAGGTGACCATAAAGGGGAATGCTACTAGCGCATAAATAGGCCAGCCAGGTTAATAAGATGAGCGGCGATATGAGTATTACTGTGGCAAAAAGACTGAGAGTGTATTAGAAAGCAAGAGGGGGACCAGGCAAACTTACACTATTTTGCTAGAAAGAAAAAGATGAGATAAAGTTCTAAAGTTCTAGAGAAGAGATCTGTATTATTCAGTGCAGGTTCACTTTAGCAAACCTCCATACATTGAACTAAAATCATTGAACATTCACTTCAGCGAACATTCACATCACTGAAGGACAGAGGCCAGCAGATAGGAAAGTGTGCCTAAACTTACCAGTGGGAGTAGGAAGCTGTTTGTTGCTGCTGTACTGGTTTTGTTTGTTATTCTAACTAAAAAAAAAAAAAAAGTAAATGGCCAGTTTCTGGCTTGTTTTTACTAGTTTAGGTATAAAGTTGAGCTGCTGTTTTTACTTTTTTAAGACTCAATTGGCCAGCAGAGGTTTACCAGTTGGTCAGTTTCTGAGTTGCTGTTTTCTTGATACTGGTTATATTTCTTTGTGCTTTTTCCATCTGAATACCTAGCAACAGTATTTAGCTAAGTTTTTTGTTTGCCCAGAGCTGTTTTAGCCTTTTTAAGTTAATGAGGCTCTATCATCCTTTGCTGTTTATTTGACTGTACCTAGCAGTTATATTTCTGCTGCTCCCTGCTGGAGAGATAGCATTTGACTTGGTTTACTGTACCTGTTTTTTTTCCAGATTTTGTGAAAAAGAAAAAAGTAAAAAAGTTCTCTTCCTTTCCTGCTTTTTACTAGTTTTTACTTTTTCATATTTGCTTTATTATACTTTTTGGTTGTGTTTGTTAGTTACATTTGACTGTATTTGTAGCAAATTCTTCTGTGTAAGCTGTAGCTTTACTATTTCACATTTATAAGTGTTGTTGCTGATTCTTTATAGCTTTTTTGAAAAAAAGAAAAACTAAGTCGCCTGCTTTTTTGCTGGAATTGCTGCTACTTTGCAGTCCAGTGGGAGTATTGAGCTTGTTTGGCTGTGGTTCCTCCAGAGTTGTGAGTTTTTCCTTTTGTGTTAGTAGCCCTTTTGGTTTCGTGTTTTGCAGTTTTGTCCAGCTTGCCCCGTTGGGGGGAAGGAAGCTCTGCTGTTTTTCTCTACTCTTTGTTCCACGTGGTTATTTAGAGTAATTTCCTGAGCTTTGAGGCCAGTAGCGAGTTTTTCTTTGCCTTTTTTTCCAGTTTTTGTTGCTTTCAGAGGGAGTGTATAGCACTTAGCTTTAGTTTGGTCCAGTTTCACATTGTTTCATTCCTGGGCCTGGAATTAGTAACAACTGTTACCTACATCTTATTCCTTTACTGAAGCAGGTAAAACTTTACAAATGCCTGTCTTTATACTTGAGTTGGATTTTCCTTGATGTTCTTTTTTGTTGCAACTTAATAAAAAGACTTTTGTTGAAACTGTAAAAATTCCTGCCTTCCTGTTTTTCTGTTTCTGCTTTTTACTCAGTTTTACTCATCTGATCTTAATAGTTTGCTGTACCTGTTTCTTTGTACTGTTTCAAGCAAAATAAAAAAAAGGCTCTGTGCTAGCTGTTTTTTTTCATTTTTTAGTGTAGTTAAGAGTTGCTGATGCCTGGGTTTTGAAAGAAAAAAAAAAAAACTGTTTCCTTGCCTTTTTGGATCTTTACCTTTTTACTAGTCCTTTTTTTTTTGCTGCTTTAGTTCCTTCCAGTTGGTTCTGCTGTGATCCTGTGCCTTTTTTTATTAGGGGGTTTGGAAGTTGCTTTCCTGCCTTAAGCTGCCTTTCCAAGCTACTCTTTAGTTGCTGATGGCTGGATTTTAGTTTCTGTTGCTGTGTTTTGGGCAGTTCATGTGGGCTAAGTATTTTTACTTTTGTAAAACCAGTTCTTGATACCCTTTCCATTTTTTGACTTTCAACTGGTGCTTACCTAGCTAGTAGTTAGTTTCATCCAGTAATGTTAGGTTTAGCTCTTGCAGCTTTTTTATACTTAGACTACTTGGAACTTACTAGCAACTTTATTTGCCAGCTCTGAATTTACAGACTTAGTAAGCATTTTAGTTCTTTTTTCCTGATACTTTTTATATTTTTTGTAATTTCTTGTTCTGTTGCTTTCCTTGTTTGTTTAAGTTATTTCTGTTTTATCAACTGTTTATTTGCTTTAAGCATTTTTAATTGTTCATGTTGCTTTTGTTTCCTGTTGTTTTCTGAACGTGTTTTGTTTGTTTTGATAAAAAGAAATTTGGGAAGTTGTAGCTGCTTTGTAATAGCCTTTTCTAGTTTTGTTGTGCCTGTTTTGTTGCTGCCTGTTTTTAAAAATAAAAAAAAAAAAATATTGTGTTGTTTGCCTTATTTGGGGAAGGCTTTCCTGCTTTACTAGTTGGAGTCTTGCTTTTGTTGTAGTTTGCTTGCTTGTTCCTTTGTGTTTTTTTGGTGTTATTGTTGGTTTAGTTTCTCTTTTTTTTGTTTAGTCCTCTAGCTTTTGTGCCCCTGGTAAAATGCTTTTCCTTTGCCCTGTTAGGTTCAGGCTTTGGGTAGTAGTTCCTAAGTTTATTTGGGCTTGTTAGTGGTTTGAGAGCCCTTGGTATAAACTTTCCAGTTTTTTGTCCAGTCAGCCAGGTAGCTTCTAGCACCTTTTTTTATTGCCTTTAAATTTTTCATTAGCTTTTTTTTTACTGCTATTCCTTGAAATTTTGACTTAGGAATTTACTCCACATAATATTTCCAGCAATTTTGTCTTCATTGATTTTCTGTAAGTTGTGCGACTTTTACTTCACACTGTATATTTTTTTGTTCCCTACACCTGTAACTGTTTTTATTGTGAATTTTTTTAAAAGAAAAAAATATCTCTTGTTTGTTTTTTTTAATATTGCACTTAGAATTTTTGTTTTTATCTGTTTCTCTTTTATTTTTTTAGCAAAGAAAAATGTATAGAAAAATGTTTCTTATTTTTGTTGCCTTTTGTTTTGTTTTTGTTGCTTTACCTTTTTAGAAAAAAAAGTAAAAAAACCCTCTGTTTTATTTGTTTACTAGTTGCTGTGAGTTGTTGAGTTGCTGGGGAAGGGGAAGGATTCTTTCCTGTTTTTTACTGGTCCTCTTGGTTGTTTTGGGCTGCCTTTTTTTCTGGGGTTCTACCGGTAACTAGTAGTTTTTTGGTCGTTTGCTTCCTGTTCTAGCTTTTTGCTTTGGTTGTACTAGGGAAGTCAGTTTGTTTTTTCAGTGGTAGTGGACCACTTGAGCCAGCAGAGTGGGAAGAGAAGCCACCTTTTTTTTCCAGTTTCTTTTTTGTTCCAGCCAGTTTTTAGTGCTTTCCACATCGTTTTGGGCCAGCTACTGTATCTAGCTCCATTTTTCTATTTCTTAATCTTGCTGCTTAACACTGCACTCCGATTGGGCCACCAGAGTAATCCAGGCTGCAGAGTTTTGTTGTGTTGACTCTTCTTGATACTAAGTATTTTTTTTGCTTTTCACATTGAAATTGCCTTTGGACACATTCTGTGTTCTGCCTACTTGTTTTCCTAGCAAAAAAATTACTGCATTTATGTGTTTTCATAGCATTTTCTTGTGTATTATACTAATTTTGTTTATTGTTTGCTGATTGTTTGTGAAAAGCTGTAGTGTCCTGTTGCCTTATTTCCTTGTTTGCTTTACCTAGTCTTCCTGCTTTTGAAAAAAAAGAAAAAGAAAAAATATCTCTTCCTTTTCCTGCTTTTAATATCTTATTGATTCCTGTTTCCTTGTTGTGTTCCTTCTTTTTTTTGGGAAGCTAGTGCTGTTTTACTGTTTTTCCTGGGCTTTTGAAGCTACTTTTGTTTCTTTTGTTTTAGTTGTTTTCAGTTGCTTCTAGTTTATTCCAGTGGGGCTTTGGTTGTAGTTCCTTTGTTTCCTTTCCTTGCCTTATTTGGGGAAGGTGGCTACCTTGCTTGTTGGTTGTGAATGCTAGCTGCTGCCTTTTTTTTAAGTAGCAGGTTTAAAGTAACTAGACGTTTGGCCGGTATTTTTTTTTTTTTCTCTAGTTTCTAGCTTCAAGGGAGGGCACAAGCAAAGCAGCGCAATGAATTCCGCTACTTAAAATACACACTCTGAAACTAGGGCAAAAAGAGCTACTCTTGGTAAAACTACTAAGACAAACCTAAAGTCCCTTTTAAACACCTTTAAACAACCTCCCTCAAAACTACTACCCCAAACTGATCAGCAGCCTAAACTCAAAAAAGATCAACCATGCTTGACAACTTCGACATTCTCTTCATCTACCCTTCCCTGACTTGCTCCTACTTAACTTAGTACCCGATAACTTGCTACACTCCTCGCCCTCTTTTGTTGACCCAATACTTCCAGATTGTTCTATGTCACCCACGTCCCTTTTCCTTTTCCATTTTTTCCACAAGTTCTGTCGAGAAAAACTTGTTGTGTGCCCTGTCTCTACTGCTGCTCAGCAAGGGACTGTTGCGGGACCAGTGAGGGAGGACTCCAATCCAACCACAGACTACAGACCCAGTCTCACCACATGCACAAAACACACAAGACCACGAGTCATGCTACCATAAAAACAAACTGGAGGCTGACAACAAAGAACCCAAAAGAGCAGCAAGAGGAAATCAAACAACAACACAACAACAACCACCACCACCAGACCAAGTACCATACCAACACATAAACCTCACTACACACAACAACACACAACAGGACCTCAAACAAACACAAAAAACTACCAAAAGCAGCAGAGCACACAACCACACACACTAAAACACACCACACCAGAACACAATACACACTGACACAAGTCAGGAGCAGTCACACACAGTCAAGAATCAGGTCAACCTGACAATCCAGCACAAGTCCACAGCATAGTGGACCCAAGCTGCTCAACACTGTCCGGTCACCCAGGAGACGAAGCCAGGCACGCTGGTGTAAGCACTGACTGCTAAGAGACACCACATAGCATGAAAGGAGAGCAGGTGCAAAGGTCACAATTGTGCAGCCCCAGCATATGACACTGAGGACGAGGGTCTCTACACACTCACTAGGATGAATCCTGAGAACAGTCAGAGAAACTCTGAGGAGCCATCAGATTATAAACAGACAGGTGTCATTCAAACCTTGAGAGTATCTCTAGCCCTGCCACAATGACATGCGAAACATGACCAGCTTTCACAAAAGGGCGGCTTCATTAGTGTCACCCAAGATTCTCAGTATCTGTGAAGTTTTTCTGCCATGCCCATAAGCGCCTTTCAGTCACAAGGGACACAAATCACCCTCACCCTGGGATTCCGAAAAAGGAAAAGGCTCTTGCACAAATCTCAAATTTTTAGGCAAGGCTCAAAAAACAAACCTATGGAGAACCACAAAAGGAAAAAAACTAAGGGTACCTGTGCTGCTCAAGATACAGAAATCAAAATCTAAAAGGCACAGTCTCTGGCCATCGGTTCCATGCAATGATGTCTGTGCTGTGAAAGAAGAAACCTGGTTCAAGGCAAGTGAGAGCACCCCAGCGCCACACCTCCAATCCATATTCATCAGCCCGCCCCAAAGGAGAACAATACTAAAGAATCAGGGGCAATTAACCATCATCAAGAGGCCCCAACACACAGCAAGCTTAAGAACATCACACGAAGGAATTCATCCATCATCTGCAAGCACGCAAGGAAAGGCACTGCTCTGCAAATTGTATATCATAACAGGCCATCTCAGTACACTCTCATAAACACCCTGAACACACTAACTAGAGGGATAAATGTATCCACAAACACCATCATACTAAGTGACTTCAAATACACACAAGAATATAGAAATAGCCTCCACATAGATACTATACAGCCCAAAATTACCTGAAAACATAACTCATCAACATTCAACACAATAGAGCACACAGGAACACGAACAGCAGATATCAGAATCAAATAAATACAGATCTCACCATCCACACATGTTCCACCACCATAAAAAGACCACAGTAAGAGATCAGTGACTCAAAAGCCGACTTCCAACCTTCACAAGACTAAAAAAGACCAAAAAAAAGAACTTCTCAAAAGGGAAAAACACACTCAAACTTCACACACTGGTCTAGTAAAGCCTTCTAGCCCCACCTGCAGGACTGTGAATGGATAAGGTAATAAACGCTTAATCCTTGTACCAACAGGCAAGGCAAGCGTCCAGTCTCTGCAGCCCAAAACAAACAAAACAACAAAGGCAAGCCAAAGAGGAAGCTACTAACAAAGAGGAGCAAAATCCTTACATAAACCAGTCAAAAAGACCAAAAAACTAAACAACTAAGAAAAGTAAAAAAATAAAAAATCAAAATTCGAGAAAAACTAAGACTAAACATAAAAAATACAATCAAAAAGGGCTTCTTTAAAGAGAAGAGAACCTAAAAGAAAAAAAAATAAAGAGCTTAGAGACTCATCTTTAAAAGGTAAAGAAGAGGTGAGGATCAGAAATACCCCAACATGCTGACTCACATGGGTGCAATTCAAACTTCTCCCTGATCCCAGAGAGTTCTATACCTGCAATTAGGTTCCCCAAAGGAGAGATATCCAGCCCCCAAGAGGACTGCTCCAGAAAAAAAAAAACATGCAGCCCAGCCACCATGTCCCGGTGAGCATCCCTCGCTCCCAAAGCACAAAAAAAACCAAAAAAGCCCCCGCCGAAGGAAATTAAAAATGCTCCTCTTTGTTTCAATGAGGCCAGAAACTCACTGCAACTGTGGTGTTTAATCACACAAACTTACCTCTGGCGTGACCCCTCCAACAGCCCTGCAACCCGCTGACCAAGCAAGCACTCAAGCTGGAGACCTCTGGAGGTACTGGCAATGGTAAACATCAGACATTTGGCAAAGCATACTGCTTGACATGGACCTTTGTCATCAAAAACAAGAGAATTTGCTTTTTTAAACTCTTTTCTTTTTTTCTTTGTTTTCTTTTTCAACAGTCCATCAAGCAGTTGATGCAGCCTACCTCGATCTGGCTAAGGCCCACCCCCTGGCTATACCAAGGCATACAATACCGAAAAACTGATTTGTTTAAGGCCAAGAAAATCATACAATACTCAGTACATATTGTGTTAACCCGCAGTTGCAAGGTGGCTGAGTGACAGACTCACAGAACAGCAGGGTCAAGAAGAGGTCACCAGTGTCCACCCACTGTTCCCCAGCCATAAGTGGTCAGACTCTACTTCTTTTAAAGTAGCAAACACAGGAGGGTTATTTCCAAGTACAAGTTTTGCAGACTTTTGTTGCAAAGAAGAAAGATGAAAACACACCTGGACAATGCCTAGAAAAGACATGACACAGAGGCAAAGCGGAAGGCCAGAAAATAACCTGTGCCTTAGGCCAGGGCAGAGGCACAATGCCTAAAAACCCAAAATAAAAGCCATGTACCAAAACCAAAAAAAAGGGGCATCAAACATAGACAAGAACAAAGTTATCAGGGACCTGAAGAAGTTATCAGGGACCTGGGGACCCAGGTTGAATGTAGTCTGTCAGGTTGGGGAAGACCTTCTACATTGCCCACCTTATCATGAAGGGATTCTCATCTAGATCAAGGGATTCTATTCTCCTTATCAAGGGGATCTCATCTCTGGTCTCATCATCACTCATCTCCCCAAAATCATGTATCAACCCCCCCATACTCAGTTTGATGAGGCCACAAACTCAAGCAGACGGCCAGAAAAAAAAACCAAAAAAAAAAAGGGTCTCAGGAAAAGTCTCCTGAAAAAACTCTCTATTGCTTAAACTCTATTTAAGCACAATCAGGTATTCACCTTTGCCACAAGCCATGTCAATACAACACTTATACATGTCAAACCCAGATTTGATTCACCTCAAAATCAAAATATCTCAAACCAACCAGAGGGCTAAAGCTCGACCTATAAATTAATAGGAGACTTAAAGATAGATTCATCACCCAGAGACTCCACCCAAAGAGAACTGTCAAAACAAACATGTGAGGCAACATGTGAGGCAGAGCACCTCGCTGGCCCAGTTCAAGAGAAACCTTTGGATGGAGATGAGATCGTATACCAATAATTTTAAGAATTACCTCTGTGAATTACGACAGAGGCACAGCAAAATAATAGTTATAAATCCCCACTATAAGGGGGTGGCGTAAGCCACAAAACAATGGGCTAGGCTTATAAATGCCCTCGGGCAGATAGCCTAGTATGAACCTATGAACCTATTTACAGAGGGAAAGGAACTAATTGGCCAACGTAATGAAATTTGCCATTTTCCTCACTGTAGTGTGATCTTGAAGTTGGTACATATAGTCGTGGGGGTATGGGGTGCACAAACCCCCACCTAGGTGAGTTTAAAATAGTTCAGTGTGTGTTACGGGGAAATGTTGGGCAAGTAGGTACTTTCCCTGAGTAACACATTCAGTGAAGTGAACGTTCGATGGTTATAGTTTGGTGAACAGACATTCCCTGAAGTGAACCTCCGATGAACTAATTTAGAGCCGTAGAGAGATTAGGCACACCAGGAAAATCATTGAAACACATTTCTAGCAAAATGTACGCCAACTAATCTCCAGCTTATACAAAACATGAAACCCATTTTAGTAAAACAGAAGGAGAACGTATAACATCAAGAGGTGTTTAACACAATGTGCATTCACTTAACACTGAACATTAATGTGAACAATGCATTTGAGTCCCGAAGCATAGTCAATATCAAGACATGACACCTCTTTTAAATTTTAGTACACTGTGCTGTAAAATAGTCAGCTAAAGAACAAAACTCAATGTTAAGTGACTCAGCATATTTCAACAGACTTCAAAGATACAGTTTAAAGTAGAGAATAAGAAACACTGTGCAGATAGTGATCTACATAAAGTTCACCACCTATGCATTTTACTGCAGAAATTTTAAATACAGTAGTACAGACAATTAAAGCATTTTAATCATATAATTAAATGATATATTTACCCTGATAGTAACAACTAGGTTGAAAGCCACATCCAAGATATGCATCCAGAGGGAAATGATTATGGCAGTTAAAGCTAACAGAGTGAGAGGGGGTGCTGTATTGGCCAGAATTTACATTAGTGTAATGACAGCAAAGAGGAAAATCAGAAGTTAAAAACTGAGACAGAAGGGGAAATAGTGGAACAAGTTAACTGCTTCAAGTATCTTAGAGAGGTGGCTGAGAAGAAAGGAAGTCTGAGTGAGAAGGTCAGAACTAGAATCAGAAGAGCTGCAGACAACTGGTGCGAGGTTTCTGTACTGTATGACAGCAGAATGCCAAAAAGGCTGAAAAGTAAGGTGTATAAAACAGTGGTGTGACCAGTACTACTGTATGGTACAGAAACCCGAGCATTAACAGCAGAGACATTGAGGAGACTAGAGGTCATGGAGACGAAGTGACTGAGATGAGTGGTAGGGTGCGCACTGTGAGACAGACAAAGAAATGAGGATATCAGAGCAAAAGCCCAAGGAGCTCGATTGCAAAAAATGTCTAAGAGAACACATCATAGTGGTTCCTATACATGCAGGAAAGCAGAAGACAATCTGATGAAGAAAATTTGGGACAGGCAGGAAGAAGGCAAGAGAAAAAAATGGTATAGAGCAAAGAGATGGATGTGTATGTGAGAAGATTTGTGACAGTCATGACTGTTGAAAAAGGTAGGAGAGTAGCACTGAATCAAGCGAAATGGTGACAGCTGATGCAACACCCTGCCCCCATGAAGATTTGTGACAGTCGTGACTGTTGAAAAAGGTAGGAGAGTAGCACTTGAATCAAGCGAAATGGTGACAGCTGATGCAACACCCTGCCCCCATGAAGATTTGTGACAGTCGTGACTGTTGAAAAAGGTAGGAGAGTAGCACTGAATCAAGCGAAATGGTGACAGCTGATGCAACACCCTGCCCCCATGAAAATAATGGTAAGAATGCAGTTAATGAATGATGATGGCTGCTAATGATCCAGTTTTATACCACTCTAGCCTCACCTGTAATGTGTAATGCCAAATATTACTGTCAGAAAGGCTCATCCAGACTCTGCTACACTTTGCTGTGAAGGAAAGGTTAGTTTGCTTTTATTTTTTGTATTACTGTATTGCCTTTCTATATTTTGAATACTGTAGTTTGTTTTCTTTACCTTGTGTTTTGCTTGCATTCTGTTTTAACAGCATATTAAAACTTCAAAAGAGACCACAGCTCTCTCTGTTCTGAGTCAGGCAGAATTTTTTCCAGCCCTCTCACCCATTTAAGTTGTCTTGTTAAATACCACTGTCTTTCTAGTTGCCCGCCTCTTATGTTAATCTGACCATATATCTCATTTCTCTCTACTTTCACTGGCTTATGTGAGTAATCACAAAATCATCATTTTTGAAATCCCACCCCTTCAATTATTTAAATTTATTGGCCATCCTACAGTATTTCATAGTACCAAAATACAAAAGTGACCACCCCTTTCAATCCATCTTGCTGTTTTAAAAATAGTAACTCTCCACTAAACCTTAACTTTTTAAACAGGTAAAACTCAAGTTACCTACTTTCACATCTAACTTCTCTAGTGCACACTGCAGAGTGCATTCTTTACAATCTTACCTTTAAGCATCCCTGTGACTAGCACTTTCTCTAATACCTGCTGGAAAGCACTAGGAAGCCTTAAACTCATACAAACACTGAACTCTCCTTGTTAACAAGGAGAAATTAATAGTAGGCACTAAACAGCCTATAATTGCAAAGTACCTTGCTAAGGAAACAGCTCCTATACTTTACAAAGAAAAAAAAAAAGCCCCAAACCAGGCATGTCCAAGGGTCAGCTTCCGGTGATTTCTCCTGTCCACCTGGTGAATCTGGGCATACTGGGGCAATGCAGCAATTGCCTCATGTACACAGACAACCCTCTCTTCCTACCACACAACACTACAACCTGTGAGAGATGCACTTACATAGCCAAAATGGAAGCAAAGCTCTCTCCACCCAAGATTGTGCTAAACAGTCAAGAGGAGAAGGTTAACACCCACACTACACTTCAAGCAACACATAGCCCTTCTAAACCCGCACCACCAACACCCACATATAGCAACACTAAATCCACATATGCAGAGACCCTTAGCTGTAACCTGCCCAAGCAGCAAAGACCTCTGAAGCTGAAATGCAAACAAACACCAATCACAACCAATGTGTCACATAGTTCACAACACCAGTGTGCCACCCAGCAACAGCCCCTAAGGCAAGACAATGTACCTAACACTTTAGTCATAGGTGACTCTATAGTCCGGCACACTGATGTCCCTCTCACCAGGTTGAATAAGGAGAAAATTACAGTCAGCTGCCTGTCGGGTGCCAGGATCCACCACATAACGCATGCACTCAAGTCACTCCACAACAAGTACAAATATGACTCTGTCATTGTCCATGTTGGAGTGAATGACTTGAGACGTACCTCCCTGGACTACATGAAAAGAGACATGGAAGAGCTCTTGGATCATGTGGCCCAGGCAGGTATGACCCTAGCCCTGAGTAGCATACTGCCTTCGCCCAGAATGATACCAAAATATAAGGATAAAATGATTGACTTCAACAATTGGCTAAGCTTATGGTGTCATTCAAAGGGGATCCAGCATCTGTCTGCCTGGGATGACATGATTGACAGACCACGATGCTTTGCCAGAGATGGTCTGCACCTGTCGCCCCTGGGATTCAGGTTACTGGCTAAGGCTCTTGCCACCTCTATAGTGCCTTTTTTAGGCAAACTTCAAAGGACAAAACCACCACCGTAACAGGTACAAGCATGCAAAATCTGAAGGTAATGCTACTCAATGCTAGAAGTCTAAACCTCAAAATGCACTCTCTCGAGGCACTCCTAAAAATGGAGAACATTGATATCTGTGCAGTAACTGAGACCTAGTTCAAGGCTCCAGAGAGCACCCCTGCAATACCAGGCTACAACTCTTACCACACTTTTCAGCCACCAAACCAGGACCGAAACACTAAAGGTGGTGGAGTGTCAATATTCACCAAGGATAGTCACACCACCAGGCTAGTTGGCCAACACAATGTGTCTGAAATTCTCCAAGTGCTACTAACACTAGGTAAGACTGCAATCCAAATTGTAGCTTGCTACAGATCCCCCACCATATCCCAAGATTCTCACTACACCTTTCTAAACATACTGGAAAATATTAAGATAGAACCAAACACCCTAATACTGGGTGATTTTAACTACCCTGCCATTAACTGGGAAAACTACTCATGCCCCAACACCTTTGCGCAACGGTTCTTGGAATTCATAAATTCCAATGCCCTGGATCAACTAATCCATAGTACCACCAGGGGCTCCAATATCCTAGACCTGGTCATTACCAACATGGGAAATCAATGCTCCATACCTATGGTTACCACCTCGTTAGTCAGGTCTGACCATAAGCTAATCACCCTTAACATCCACATCCCACTCCCACCCCCCAGTAAAGAAACCACCATAAAAAACTTCTCCAAAGCCAACTTCATGCTACTCAAGTCAGAAGTGACAAACTTCATGACACCCATGCAGACGGGAACTGAAAGTTCAACTGCTGAATCCTACACTAAGGCACTGTACGAGCGCATCCACTCATGTATGAATCGTGCCATCCCAAATAGAACCAAAATGCTCTCATCCAAAAAAAGGAAGCCAATCTGGTGGTCCCCTGCCATAAACAAACTTTACAACAAAAGGAAGAAACTTTTGCAGAAAAGAGGAAAATCCCAGGATGCAAAAAACTCCCTTACTAGCCTCAGTAAGAAACTGAGATGCCTCATAAAATCCTCCAAAGCTAGTTACGAAAATAAAATTGCCAAAGATTCCAAAGACAACCACAAAGCATTCTATAACTATGTCAAGAATCTAAATGGCAATGCTCAGATCTGCTCTGAGCTAAAACAGAATGGCATTAAATATACTGATCCAAAGGATATTGCCAATATCCTGGCAGATCGATTCAGTGCCAACTTCACCCCCCCTCTCACCCCCTAAATGGCCCATCTCAATACCAGAAGATTGCCAAATTCCAGTAATAACAGCCACACCGGTACAAAATGCACTCTCTAAAGCCAAGAATACAGCATCCATGGGACCAGATGACATCCCGGGCTGTGTACTACATGAACTACAATATGAACTGGCACCTCACCTAAGTGTCATGTTTAATCATAGCCTCACCTCAGGTTTCATGCCCACTGAGTGGCGCAGAGCTACAGTTATCCCAATCCACAAGGGGGGATCCACCTTGGATCCCGGAAACTACTGTCCCATCAGTCTGACAAGCCTTATCTGCAATTCCATGGAGCGTATTATCATGGAACTTATAAACAAAGACATTGACAACCTTCAAACACTGGACCCCACCCAGTTTGGGTTTGTGAAGTGCCGATCTTGTCTCCTGAACCTGATTGACTTCTTTGAATCAGTCTCCAGAGCCATGGACAAGGGTAAGGTGGTCCACACAGCCTATCTAGACCTTGCCAAGGCCTTTGACACCATCCCCCACTCTGGAATCATAGATAAACTTACTAAGTTGGGCATTAATCCCTATGTCACCCAATGGGTTGCTAAATGGCTTACTGATAGAACCCACACTGTAAAAGTAGCCGACTCCAAATCCAGCTCCAGACAAGTGACAAGTGGAGTACCTCAGGGTTCAGTCCTGGGGCGCTCTTGTTTGGCATCTACTTCTCTGAAGTACAGGTCAACACTAAGGGACTCTGGCTAACAAAGTTTGCAGATAACTGCAAACTGGGAGCCATTATTGAATCCCCAAATGATGTGGATACTCTACAAAAGGGCCTTACAGAAACAGATGCTTGGTGCCAGAGCCATGGGCTCAAGCTCAATGCCAAGAAATGTATTGTTATCCCCTTTGGGAAAAAACATGTATCCATGAATTACCATATAGGTGGCAGTACACTAAACACAGAAAGTGTGATAAGAGACTTAGGGACACAGGTGGACAGTGGTCTCACCTTCGATAACCACATCGCCACAACAGTCAGGAAATCCTTCTATGTGGCACACCTCATCACGAAGGGCTTTTCATCCAGAAAAAAGGAGGTCATTGTCCCACTGTACTCATCCCTCATTAGACCCATTATAGAATACAATGCCCCATTTGGTATGTACCTCTCAAGACATCTGCAACAACTGGAAAGGCCTCAGAAATACCCGAATCACAGGCCTAAAGCAGATGCGCTACGCTGACCGCCTTAAAAAACTCCAGCTATACTCTGTCACATATCGTCTACTCAGAGGCGATCTCTGCTTAACATACAAGGCCATGTCAAACCCAGAGCTGTTGGACATGCTACACTTAAAGAAATCCCAATCCCTCAGAGCTACACGCTCCAGGGATCTAAACCTTGTCATCACAATAAACAAAACATGCTGGAGGGATAGGTTCCTGACCCAGAGACTCCCCAGACTCTGGAATAGATTGCCCATACATGTCAAGCAGAGTGCCTCTTTGGACCTCTTCAAGAGGAACCTTGACGATTGGATGGGAGAAAGGAAATTCACCCCAGGGATCACGTCAGTCACCCTGCTAGACAGGGGTCCAGGAAAGTAAATAATGTGGGAAGAAATAGCCAGGGAATTGTTATGGCTAGGCTTGTATAGGCCC
Organism: Protopterus annectens; assembly: GCF_019279795.1. Classification (NCBI taxonomy): domain Eukaryota; kingdom Metazoa; phylum Chordata; order Ceratodontiformes; family Protopteridae; genus Protopterus; species Protopterus annectens. Next base: position 607,360,911 of record NC_056728.1, on the reverse strand, counting down.
TAGGGCTGATAGCCTAGTACCAACCTATGAACCTATGAACCTATGAACCTAAGAATGGCCTAACTTCTAAATATTGCAAATAATGTAAATGCTGCATTGCAATTTTCTTTGCTGAAGCGTTGTAACCTACAGTGATTTAACCAGAATTTTTAATTGTTGTATTATTCCTGTTCTCTAAGTGCAGGTTGCTAACAAAAGGTATCAACTGAACAGTTAAAAACCTGCTAAACAAATAACAAATAGATGAAACAGGGAAAGTATGTTGCATTGAATGCAGAATTTTAGAGAACAGCCAATAGGTATTAAGGAGATATATTTTAATGAACACTGCAAATAACTTGAAAAATTTAACAGAATGATAAGACATTTTTTCAACAAAGCTGGAAATATTAATGGAGATGTCCAGGTAAACCTGGGTACGGTAACAAGACATGGTAGGAGGACATAGCAAATACTGAATATATTAAAAAGAGGTGGCACAAATATCCAAAAAAAAACTGTATGAGAAGGACCCTAACATTTTTCATACAGATGATGATATGTTTTCATATAAGAAGTTATACATCATTTACAGTGAAAATAAATGGGCTGTACAGAGCCCTGTTAATAACATGGCTGCTAAAAGTGATGTAATTCCTGCTAAAGTGTTTAAACTCCTATAAAAATTAACTTTTATGCTGCTATTTGTAATCTGACAAATTTAGAAAACACAACAGTGGCCACTGGATTGGAAAGTGTCAACTTATATTCCAGTCCCAAAAGGGGACAATGCTAAAGAGTGCTCAAATTATCAAACAGCTGCACTTACTTCACATGCTGTCTGTAATATAGATAAACCTGCATACTATTCCCCATAAATGTATGGACCAGAACTATCAGATGCACAAGATTGTTTAAGGAGGGACAGAGGCAAAAGAGTTCAAATTGTCACCAACAGCTGGATAATATTGAAAGCAAGGGAGTTAAAGAAAAATATTTACTGCTGCTTTACTGATTGCTTTAAAGCTTTTGACAGCATTTACCATAGCAAACTGTGACAAGTTATCTGATAGACAGTGTACCGGGTTACTTTATTTGCCATCTGAAACTTGTATGAAGACGCAGAAGAAAGGTAAGACCTGAATATGGAATACCTAACTGGTACAAGATTGCGAAAGGAGTGCATCAAGGTCTTATATTGTGACCACATTTATTTAATTTATATGCTGAATATATCATCTATCATACAGCATTTCATATGATAACTGAAGTATGATATATATCATATATCATAGTTCATATGATATATGATGCATGCTATATATATCATATATCATATGACATTCTGTGTTAGATGAATCAGATGCCTGAACCAAAATTGTCAGGAAAAATATCAACCACCTTAGATAAGCAAGTGACATCTCCTCTGTTGAATGACTGTGAGGAGGAGTGGAAGAGTCTGACGATGTAGGTGAAATTAGAAAGTACAAATGCTATCTTACTGCTTGACATGAAAACATTTAAAAGTATGATGGGACCTTAAAAGGCTGTTTAGCCATGGCACTAGAAATTACTTCATGATTTTAATAAAGGAGAGTGTTGTTCATGTCGTAGTTTTTGTCTTCCTGTCATTTCACATTATGTTGGAGTTGGAGGAGAGGTTGGGAGGGTGGCCTAATGGTTAAGGTGTTTGCCTTACAAACACAAGGTGCAAGGTTTGAGTCTCACAAGGGATAATTGGCTAAGCTTAAAATGGCTCGCAAGGGCAGTTTGCTTAGTACTAATCTATGAACCTATGTTATACACTTACATTGGGAATAGATGGGGAAGAGTGGAGGCAGGGACAGCTTTAATTTTCATAGACTGTGGGATATCTGTAGATGGCGAGTGTAGCCATGAAAATAAAAGATCTTCATTTACTGGGAATAAAACTCAGGAAAATCTTGATATCAGACGGAAGCGCAAAGACAAAGCTTTACCAAAAGATATCCATAAAGGCAAAACTATGATTTGCCTAGTAATAACCTATGATTATGAGAACTGAGCTATAAATAAGGCTCTGCACCAAAAATTGATGCTTTTGAGCTGTGGTACTAGATAAACATTTGAGAATGCTGCAGATTGCAAGAAAAAAGTCTATCAATGTTTAAGGAAGTAAACTTAGACTGTGTACTTGAAGGTCTGATAATAAAATTGAACTGATATACTTTAGCCTCATAAAGTGAAGGCAGGCCTTACTAGACATGAGACTGATTTAGGGACAGATTGAAAACAAAATAGGGGCATAAGTGACTATGATATATATCATTACTTAAATAATAAATTTGAAAATTAAAGATCTTAAAGAAGCAGTTATTGACAGACAGTTCTGTTGTACTGAAGTTGAAATCTCAAAAAGCTGGACTTGACGAAATAACTAAACACAACAACAAAGCAAAAGATGAGCAGAGTTAATGCCGGGCGATAGGATATCTAAGCAGAACACTTGCCTGGCAGGTAGACATTGCAGAATGATATGGCTGCACATATCACAGAAGTACAAGGCAAAGCAAAGTGCATGTGCCCAGCTCTGCGCTAGATGGTGTAAATGTGCCTCATGTTACAAAGAGAAAAGATCAGAAAGTAAGTGCAAAAACTATGTCATATCATAGGATGCATGACTCATGTTTTGTCATGGGTCGCTCCATCATAAGTAGATTGTTTATAGACAGATAACTTGCTTTTCTGACACTATTGTATGTCCTTCATCAAAATGCAACAGTCTCAGAGGTCATTATATTGAGTTGCAGATGTGTAGAGGGTCTGTCACAGCAAGTTACAGTGGAGGACAGTGTCTCCCACAGAAATCATTTAGATTCTATCATATGTTTTTGAAATTTGCTTACAGCATTCACCTGGTCAATGACAGAAAAAACTTTATCATATGAAATTTCATCCTTGTTATTTTCCTGTTTGCATGGAAGCAACACATCAGTTACTCTGACAAAAAAACAAAAAAACAAAAACAAAATAGGCATCTGTAACTTTGGTTAACACCTGAAGCAGGAAACTCAGAGTTAATAAGATCACATCATTGCTGGTTAGAAGTATTGACCGGCTTATTGATTCTGGAGCAGAAGTTAGCAGTTTCCACATATCAATGAATTAATATTTTTAAGAGAATGTCATTGCCTTAGCTTCATCCTTCACTATAAACATTTAAAGTATAGCTCCTATCTGGTAAATGCTTTGCATCAGGAACATGAAATATCAAAATATATAGATACAGAGGAGATGCTTTATAAGTAGAAGCAGATTATGTGTGCAGTGGGTCTATGATCACTTTTAAGAGACAAATAAGAAAAAAAGTGTAAAAGTAAATGTGTGCCATTCTTTATGTCCAAGATATTATTATTAATTAGCACTCAGGTCAGTGGTCTGTTAGATTAAATTAGGAAACTTTAATCAAGAAAACCTTGGTTAAGAAAAGAGGTTTAAATGTCTTTTTACAGAGTTTCAAAAACACTTTGCTTTCTCACAAATTTTAAAATTAAGGTATATATAAAGGTATCATTTTATAACATGATTGGTAATTCTGTTTTGTTTTTAATTTCAGTTACCAGATGCAGTTGGAGTCAAACAAACAACGAGCTTGCCTTTAATAAATAAATCAATGCTGGACATTATGGCTGCTTTGAAACAGGTTAGTACTTATAAAGAATACAGAAATAGATACTATTTGAAATGAAGTCATATATAAGATTTGTAAATTTCATTCCAAATTAAATTTCATAGCTAAGTAAATGCTGTTTTTGTAATATTGCTATGTCAGGAGTTTGTAGCCAAGCATATCCAGTTTGTTCATACCACTACATTTAGGTGTCCTATTCTTAGGTTCATAGTTCATAGGTAGGTACTAGGTTATCGGCCCTTGTGATCAATTTAAAGCCTAGTCACTTTCCCTTTTTGTGCTCAAATTAATTTATCCCATTTGGTTAGAGATTGGCCTTATGTATCCCATGGCTGATAATTATACATATTACCCCTTATGAAAATAATTGAGATCATTTCATAGATGATTTGAGGGATCCATGTATGAGATGAAGCATTTAGGAGCCGTCTCTGTCCTTTAGTAACACAGGGGGGCAGTCCAGTTGTACATTTTGTGTTTCTCATCCATAGATCCAAGCTGAGATGAAATATGGACAGTGATGAACTTTACTTTGTGTGAATGGGAGTCTGTTCCAGTACAACAATACCATCTGTAAGATATACCTGCCTCTCCAAACTGTTCTGCTGATGTTTCAAAAGAGGTTTAGATCCCTAGACTGAGTATTTCTGATACCATTTGACTTGATGATGTGCAGTAAATCCATGCTATAACTGTAACATCAGCACAGAACCTACATATGTTTCCATTTCTTTACATTCGAACCTGTACAGCCTGTAATATTATCATAGTTTTTCCCATCTGTTCCGTGGTCATTAACCAACCCATTTATGAGTACAGCACTTGTGCAAGCACTTAAGTGAGAGTATGATGTAAATTGAGACACCCAGTCAACAAATGTTAAATAAAAATTAAATAAATAAATAAATGTAGTGTGGCACAGGTGAAGTGCATGATGAGAAAACAGTGATATTCAAGGATTTTCATGCTAAATATGCTCGCTAGCATCATGACATTTTGAATAGCTTTGGGATTTCTCTACGAAAACAGCCAAAACACAGCCAGTCAGAAGAGGTGTGTGTGTGTGTGTGTGTGTGTGGGGGGGGGGGGGGGTGGCATCACTTTTTTCTGCTTTACATAAGATTTAGTTCTGTGTTCTTTGCATACCTCTCAACTGTACAGATTTTCACAGAATGTCCAGATTTTGGCCTCATATTTTTGGTCTGTTTCTCATAAAATTGTGGTTTTCTGGAAAATCTCTGGTAAATCATTAAAGGTTGAAATTAGAATTAATTTAATGACAGACAGAGATTCAGACGTCATACAAAAGAAAATTCATGCTAATGCAAAATGTTTTATTCTATCAACTTTCTAAGTTTGTAAGAGCAATATTTAAAATGTGTCCCTATTTTTGGGCCTTTGTCTCCCATTTATTTATGCAACATTGAACACTATTCACACACTTTATTATATAAAATAACAAATAGTCAAGCTCTTCAGAACAATGGTTTACTGAAATCACTCAGCTTTTATACCCAGAAGGAAGAACAGTTACAATTAGATTATGTAATTCACTAAGGAGAATTGTATAAATTATTACAGACCAGTAACTATAACAATAAAATAACTGGTATGTTGAATGATGGGTAATGAAATCAACATCTGTTTTAGGAAAATTAAATTTATGTTGGAGGACTCTTAATGTTGAACATCCTGTTATACCTATAGTATTTGGTATCCCAAACCCTCCATATATATCCATTATCCACCCACAATCACCACACACATACTATAGGTATATATTGATCGGATTTGTGAGACAGGCTTAACACTTATTCCACACATTTTAATGTAATGAAATGTATTTTTCTTCAATAGATGTAGTTGATATTAATTTTACAATACAACTCATGGAGATTGTTTTAAAGAACAATTTTTTAGTAGTTTAATCATTTTTGCTAATCTAGTCATGTACCAGTGGGAGAAAAGATATGTTTTATTCTATGGAAAATGTAAGAGTCGCTCCAGTCTTATGGAATGGAATTAACCAAGTGTGTGATTATTTTAAATTTACAGGAAATGGCAATTCAAATGAAATTTCAATCCAGAATCTTCAAGATTGGTAATGGATATGTCTGAATAGGGGGGTATCCATTGGACTTTTGGAAGAAATTAGAAACCAGGGTCATGAGTGAATGGAATAGTAGATATATTCCATTATTAGGAAACATCTGAAGAAGTAAAAACCTATTTACATATAAAGTAAATAAAATTTAAAGAATATTCTGGAATATAGTTATCAAGGAAAGAAACACATAAATGTGGGGCTTGTGAACAATGTAAATATATTTTATACAAACATATAAACAATCCTACTCATATGGTTTTAAGTTTGGTATCCTGGAAATAGTTAACAAGGATCCCAGTATCAAAATTGAGAGATGATACAGAGCTAAAAAAAAAAAAAAAAAAAATTTAAGCATAAATATTTTATTGAATTTCATGTGTCAGCAAATGATTTTTTAAAATATTTAAATAACTATATACATAAATTAATAACACTGTGTTTTTTAGAATTTAATGAGTTTATTAATTGATTAGTTAATTGATCTAAGGTATAAAAGCTGAGTGATTTCAGTAAACCATTGTTCTTTATTTCCCATTTATTTATGGCTTTGTCCAGATTTTTTTTTCTAAGAGGTTGAGAGGTATGGTTCCTTGTTAAACTCCCTGAAACTGTGCAGAGGTATGGAGTTGACGTACTAGGTGTACATAATAACATGTGCATATTGTCTGGAGTAATCTGAACTGAGGTAAGTTTATGCCATGGCATGGCATGGCACTTGTGACCGATATACATAGTAATTTAACTGCAAAATAGTAAGCTTTAATGTTCATGTTATTAACTGGGAACCATATGCCTTGGTTTAGTCTGGGGACTGTATGTCACAGTCACTGTTTATATAAAAATCATTTGATGTGTTCTCTTTGAGATTATGTAACTCACTTATGCTGCCACATGCACTATTGTGTTCTGTAAGGGAAGACTACATCTGTCATATTAGTACTCTGTGTGTGCCCTTTGAGTACTTCATGTTTGTCTGCTGAAGGGACAGTGACACATTAGCTGTACTCTTTTTACTATAGTGAGGAAAAGGGGGATTGTCACATGCTCAACCAAGGATTAAAGTTGCACTAGAGCTTGTATTCCTCACCCCAATATGATGAGTCGATGTACCTTGTACAGTCCCTTCCAGTTATGGGCTACACCTATGGAAACTTTGGCACGTGTGTGTGTGTGTGTGTGTGTGTGTGTGTGTGTGTGTGTGTGTGTGTGTGTGTGTGTGTGTGTGTGTGTGTGTGTGTGAGTTTTCATTCAGAGGGCGGAGAGAGAAGGGAGGCTTACAGTGTCACTGAGTATTTCTGCTGACCTGCTAATGCCTCAGTGGATTTTGCAACACACACACACACACACACACACACACACACACACACACACACACACACACACACACACACACACACACACACACACACATTTATTGCCTGCCTCTGGAATTATTCACACTGTCCAAAGGCAACTTTAGCATGCCCAAATTTCCTATATTTTTACCGTAGTGCTGTACATCTAGATACTGAATCGTATATGGAGAGACTCTTCACACATACCCTTAAAGGAGGACATATGAAGATAGTACAAAGAAATTGCACACATATCGTGAGAGCTAAATTACCATAGGCCTCATCATGTTGTTGGACTGTACATCTGTGCTCACAGGGATCATATATCACTGAAGTAAGCTGGGGTGGCAGACATACTGTAGTTGCCATTCTGGGTGTATGCATTCTTAGGGTGGTTGTAGAATATTGGCAGACAAATACATTCTTTATAGTACTCCCACAGTTTACAGGATAACATGATACATTTGGAACACATTTGTACCCTTCAACAGCCAAATAGATGCAGCATGTTTGCCATTGTCACCCACAGACACACAGAAAACATTATCTGCCCTTCATATTACTGTGTTTTTACAAGCATTCCTGCTCAGGGTAAGGTAAGTGGAGCAACAGATGAAAATGCCCATTACTAAAAAGAGTCAGTTTATATGGCAGATATGATATAGAACAATCCACATGCATGAGTGCCATCTGTGAAGTGGAATTATGTATAGTATGCTTCTGGAAGTTGCTTTGACATTTGATAGGGGGCCACATTACCCCCCAAACAGGAAACCTTGCAGAAATGCAAATATATGTAAGGCAGAGGTACCTTCATTTGATATTACAGGCTATTATACCTGACACTGAACAACACGAATGTTAATTCTCCCATGCAGAGAAGGACATCCTGCTGCAGGACCTCCATGATCACCACTGGTGGAGGCCCCAGAATTAGAGATACATGTCTGGGTCATGAGCATGTCTGGTGGGAACTTTTATAGGAGATATCTGCTGTTGTTGCCCAAAGTAGGACATATCAACAGGTCTGCAGAAGAGTCTCTGATATCATTGTACATTTACTCGCCAAGGCAACCTCACCTGGCAAAAGAGTGGAGTGCCATGTATGAGTATCTACTGACAGAGTAATGGGTGACAAACATCGAGAACTTCCTAATGTCCTTGTTTGGGAGGGTTTAGACCATTCTGCTATCCATTGTGAAGTTCTAGACTTGGGTGTACTAAGACACCAAACAACTTTCACATAAGACATCAGGCAATAACAATCTCCTTTATTGCACAGAAAGACACGTATGTGGGGGACTGGATAATCATGATCCTGTGTCCTTGAGCTACAAAAATCTTAGTGTTTCATACATTTTTTCATTAAAAGCAACATTACTATAGCAATTACAAAGCTGCTCTTGACCAATTAGAAATGAACACTACCGTATTAATTTTGCTAAGATCTCATGATAAAACTTTCTACTCAGAAAAAATCTTATACTTTTTAACAGATTCATAATGAAGTGCACTTGAGATTTCATTCTGCTATGAAAGCATGATAAAAATAAAATGCAAGCATTAACATTTTCCCTTCTTTGTACTTCTCACTGTTCACATTACCCCATCAGATGCTGTAAAGCATCACTCATATCATAATATTTTTCTATGACTGGACAATGACTACAAGATTTCAGATGAATGGACTCTTTTCCACTTGCTATCAGAAATCCTTCACATATAGTTTCTTTCTGTCACTGACTTGAACAGTCTTTACACTGTTTTTTTTTTCTCAAAAATATAGATTTATTTGCAATGATGGAACAAAGATACAATCTGAATACTTTAAATAATTATCAGTAATACATTCAATACTGTACGTTTTCACATTATCCCAATACTTTATATAGATTATCATATATTTTACTGACATCTTGCAACATTTTATTTTCAAACGTCTACTATACTATGAATTTTAATTCTGAATTCTAATGATTTTAAGATGCATGCTTTAACCATGAAGAGACGTAGACCTAAAATAATTATTATAATGGCTATAAACATGAAAAACTTTAAAATCCCTCCTCCTCAGCCAGAGAGCTGGCTTATTAACTATGCCAATTAGGAAATATCAGTTTTTTTGGCATGCAGGCATTCAGCAACCTTCTGAATTATTTCTAGGTGACTATGGATGGCAACAATATTATTGAGAATAAACAAGCACACACCCCCTTTAGAAGTGAGAGTTTTCAGAGGGTGATACCTTAAACCACCTGTATTAGAGGTCCATGGGATAAATGCAAATGACCCCTTAAGGACATCAAGTGTTTCAGCTATATGGTTTCTGTGTCCACGACTTTTTGCTTTTTTTTTTTTTAAGTCTTTATGGAAACATTTATGCCAATAAAGCCAAACCCCACTAGCTGTGGGCATGGATGTTTTGGCCTTCTTAAGACCTCATCTGTGCAGCATAAGTGGACTGTTTGGCTTTACTTTGGAAACACAGGGCCTTTACACCCAGTAGATGTCCATAACCATTAAGGTATCTGCAAAATATCCCAACTAACATCCAAACCAAAGAGTAAACAGGTTATACAGACAAACCAATTCATAAAAACTACACAAAAAACCTTGCCAGGCTAGAGTTTTCACTGTGTGATACCGTAATCCTCCTTTACAGCATCACATGGGGGTATATGAAGAGTGAAAAGTAGAAAGAAGGGAAAATGTCAGTGTGTGCATTTAATTTTTAACATGCTTTCACAAAGCAGAATGAAATCTCAAGAGCCCTTCAGTACATTTTACCCTTTGGTTTGGCCCTTTAGAAGTGAGGGTATAATTGATAGCCATGCAGTTATGCCCTATACTGCATATTGTATTCAGTTCTTGGGTTATCAAATGAATAAACTCAAAAGCAGAATTACTTAATATTTTCAGGTACTTACATAATCTCCTAAGTTCCGAGATTGACTTCACTGCCCCAAAAGCAGTTACAATACCTGCTCCAGAAATGATCCCATCACCAAGATCCATGTGAGCAAGGCCTTTAAACGCAGTTTTTTGCACAGTATTATGGTATACCTAGGAGGCATCTATTTTGCCAGATGGGTTAGGAATGCCCTAGTGTCTCTCTTGTGATGAGAATTGTGAATCTTTCCTTTTGGTAAAACAGCTATACATCAAATAGCTGAAATACATGACCAATATAAAACAACCAGACCAGTCTGTAGGTAACCCAGGATAAGTGTGATTTCCACAAATGTAATAATATTCACATATTGCTGCCATGTGCTGCCCTACCTTCCAGCCCTATCATAAATGTTCCAAGTAAAATTGCAAGTACTAAATCTGACAAAAATGAGTCCATTTTTTATGACGCTGAACACATCCTTTAACAGTCATTGCTAACTGAAGCAGCATTACAGTAAATGAGGTAGAAACATGTTTATTCTTCCAATTTTTAGAAGGAACAAATAAGGCAAACTGCAGTAAGAATCTCAGAATTAGTCACCGTTATAGGAATCAGTGGAATAGCCTCATCATGTGTAGTAGGAATATGCACACAAACCCAGCAGCTGCTAACGTTGAGCATCTGTGCAAAAGTAAACAAGACAGCAGACAAAGTATTTAACTGACAAAGCCACAAATGTGTGTCTCTGTTTTAGCAAAGTGTGTGTGTCTATTAAGGAATGATTCAACATTTACATTTTCAGTGGTCAAAGAGGATGATACACTCATGCTCTGAGGTTCAAGTGAAACAAAATAATGATGAAAAGCACAGTAATTGTAGTGATGATTGGTCTCCAGGAAAAGCGAGCATGTTGAGGCTGGACATGGTTGCAAAAAAATTGTAAACAATGATGTCGGGCAGGCTGTTCACTGTGCAAATGAAATCAATCACCAAACAGCTGTCAACAAAGGGACTTAATCACAGATGATTTTGAAAGGGAATGTTATCTGGATAACACAATGTCCAAATGTCAGTGTCCAAAAGGCAAGATGAATCAATAATGCTGGAACTGGAAGCAAGGAAAAATGTTGTCTAACTTGAGGAGGAATCACTGGAAGTTGAACCAGACAAGGATGAGGTAGCAGAGTCATGATGTTAACTTTCTGGTCAGGCAACAAGGATAACTTAACTGCATTCAGTTCCAGATGCAAGCTGGATGGTGGATGTGGAATCCGGTTGGATGGCAATCAGTTCACAAGTAGTTCCAGATTTGGTTTGGATGTCAAAATTTCTTGGGCTGACACTTCCTGATGAAATAATGTCTCTGATTTCTTGTCTGGTTCTGCTGGCAATAGGTTCTGCTGTTTCATGGTCTGGTATCAGCAGCATTTCAATTATACTTGTCACAAGGCAGAGTCTTTCTGACATGCAGCACATGAGTCCAGGTGGGGAGTCCTTCACAATGGATGGCAGTAACAGTCATGAGCAAAACCAGTTATGGTCCTTTCCATCTGGGACTAAATGAGTTTCTTCAGGAATGGACTTTGACATAAATATATTCACCTGGATCCGGGTTGTGGTGGTCCTGCTCAGTGGGTCATTTGGTTGCATGCGGAATGACACTGGTATTTCTGCAAAAGAGAATAAGAATTAATGGTCTCGTTGATATCTTGTATTTCTAACGTCTAAGGGAAGGCGCGTGGCAGGTATTCTCATGGGTATGTCCATGAGGATTTCATAATGGGACAATTTTCTAGGTGCACTAACTGCACTTCTAATACTAAATAAAACTAAAGGTAATACCTCTGTCCACTTAAGACCAGCTTCTTTACACACTTTAGCCAGTCTAAGCTTAGTTTGATTTTATCTCCCTCTGCCATCCCATAAACCTGTTATGTATAGGTACAATGAAATTGTAATTTGAAATGTAATGCTCTACAATGTAATGCTGCTGCATTACTAGACTGGTAAAATGAAATCCTTGGTTTAATTGGCTACCACAGGAAACACCAAATCTAGGTAAAAGTTCAATTAACATTTTCTTTGCTACCACGTGTACATCATTCTTCACAGACAGATATGTTACTAGCCATCTTGAAAAGGCATCAACTATCACAAGTGTACATCTATATTTCTGTACTTGAGGAAGCTCAATAAAGTCCCACTGAATGGAACAAAAAGGTTCCCAAGGCTTTTTAATGATTGAACAGGTGCAAGTATTGATTTAGACACATTATAATATAAGCAGATTATGCAAGTATTTACAAAAACTTTTGAGAGATGAGGTGCATACCTATATGTGGAAATTTGTTTTATTAATGCATTTCTGCACACGTGAAAAGGAAAGTTATAGATTTTAACTAAGATTTAGAAAATGTAGTGGGGCTACTAGTCAGCCATCAGGATGGCACCACAAAAGGTAGAGAGTGACTAGAGCCATTGTTTATGCACCTCCTTCTCTCAGCATCCTCTGTCTGACTTTGAAAAGACAGTAACTCCTGTAAAGAAAATGTGTTATTTTCATTCAATAGCTGCAAAAATATAGAATGAACAGGAAAAGACAATGCAGCCTATCTTGATGCAATATCAGCAAAAGTGTTACCTTTGGTAATAAAGGAACGATCAGATTTATGTGAGGCAAATTTTACAACAGAGAATCTGACAGTTCACCAACAAAAACAACATTTGGAATAACTGTCCCTGTTCATGTTAAATAATCCATTACTTTCTAAATTGTACCAAAATTGTGCCCAACACCATAAGCACAGAGGGAGTCAGTAACCATGGTTACTGACTGATCTTTGCCAGGTTTACATGATTCCGTTACAGCTACTAATTCAGCTGTTTGAGCAGATACATTTCCATTTATTTGTCCAGAATTGTCCAATTAACAAAATATTGTCTTGTGTGTGCAAATAGAAAAGGCTGCTACAAGGATACCGTCATCTTTTCAAACACAGGAGCCATCTACAAAAGGGATGAAATCTGGATTCTTCCTAGGAAAATCTTTCAAATGTAATCTAAGAGGAAGCACCATGTTAGTAACAACTACATAATTGTGGGGTTCTAATTGTTCTGCCATAGGGATTAAAGGACCAGGGTTACATGGTGAACACTGAAAAATCCACAAGGAATGGTTACTCATTAAAGATAGTTCATATTTAGACAATTGTGCTGCAGAAGTATATTGCATTTTAGCTTTCAGTAACAAAGCTTCTACAGAATGTGGAGCTGCCACGTAAGTCTCATGCCCAAGAGTCAGTGCAGCCACCATTTCTACAATGTGCACCATTGTGACCACTGCCCTAAGGCAGTTGGGAAGGGCTGCAGCTACAGGATCAAGATTTGTAATGAAATACGTGAAAGATCTAAAACCATCATTTCTACTCTGTTCTAATAGTCCTAATGATACTTTATTTCTTTTACTCCAAAACAGAAAAAAAATTCTTAGAATAGTCTGGTAACCCAAGTGCAGGAGGATTTAAAAAAAAATGTTTCCAATTGTACAAGCGCTTATTCATGATTATTCTGCCAGGTTAAAGGTTCACTGTTATCTTGCTTTAACAAATCTAACAAAAGTCTTACAAATTCTGCATAGTTAGAAATCCATTGTCCACAGTAACTTGTTAAACCCAGAAAAGCTCACAGCTTTATGAATGTAGTGGTGTATGGTACATTTTTGATCACAGCAATTCATGATGGCAGAATTTGCCTAGCACCCTCTGAAAAAAGATGTCCCAAGTATTGAACTTGCGATTTCCATACCTGCAGTTTGTTTTTATTAACCTTAAATTATAATTCTGCTGAGTCAAAAGAAAAATAATATCTTGTTTATGATCATGTAGAGTTCTTGAAGCTAAAAGCAAATCACCCGTGTACCGAATAAAAGTAGACCCATAGGGAAATTTAATCTTATGTAATTGTTTCTTCAGTTCTCTAGAGAAAAGCTTGAGAGATTCTACATACCGTGCAGTAATTTATTACAAGTACACTGCTGATCTTTGTAAGTAAAAGCAAATGATACTGATTTCTGCATGTATAGAGAATAATAAAAAGGCAGATTAAATGACTATCACTGAAAAAGGTGACCATATTTTTAGGTATAGAAATCAGTATTGTTGCAGGGTTAAAACAGTTGAAAATTTTGTTAGTATTACAACATTCGCTGCATATGAATCTTGTGCAAACCTATATATGTTTCCCAGTTTCTTAACTGGTAAAGCAGGAGCATTTTAAGGACTGTGAGTTGGGACAATGACACTACACTGTAACAAGGAAGAAATAACAGGTCTGATCCCTTTTTCTGCTTCTAGTAACAAAGGATACTGAATTAACATAAGCACATACTAACGAGGCTTTAGTGTTTTCTGGACAGGTTCTATATCCTGCATGAGTTATTATGGGTAATCCAGATCTGCATTGATTTAACATTCAATCCATATCAGCACTTTCTATTTTCTGCTCTGCTGTTATGAAAGCAAAAAGGACGTCTTCATTTGAACAGACAGCGTTAGCATATAATCCTGAAGAATCATTAGGAATATCTAAAACACACCATCAGGTATACAATAAATAAATAAATAGTACATCTATATTTACATAAGTTTCTACCTAACAGATTTCAAGGGACTAAATTTCCTATAATAAAAACATGCTGTTCTTTTAACCAACCAATTTGAATAGGGACCAATTTAGTTTATGGATAATCTGTAGGAACTCCTGACACATCACACCCCAAATTTTGTCTTTAGAAAGTGGAAGCTGTTAGACATTTGCCGATCATATATCAAGTATTTCCTGTCTTTACAAAAATGGGATTGATGTATTTTGCACTGTAACAGATGGTCTGTCTTGATCTATCTGTACTAATGAAAATAAGTGGGTTCCTGATCATGGTTGTTCTGTCAAGTTTGCAGCCACATTTGTGGCTGCCAATTAGTGTTCAAGCCAGGAGGGTTTCTCTCAGTCTGCTGTGGTACTTAAGTGTTTGGCAAATTGGCTTAATGACCAGAAAACGTTAATTCATTTTGTTAGTGTACTGTTTGGCCAGAATTAAAACAAGTATTTAATTGTGGTGCCCTCTGTGGTGCCTGACATGAATCCATGGAATAATAATTTTGCTGATACTGTCCTAGGGGTTGCTGAAAGAATTGGGGTCTACCTATTTACCCACATTGTCTTCTTCTCTAGCGTTGGATGTTGGTATTGAAGTGCTGAAGTTGAATATCTATTGACTTTTTCAATTGTTCCTTTTCTTCCCTATGTCTGCAACATATTGTGCTTGATTTACAATTGCATAGATGCCTAAGCTTGGCCAATTTAAACAAACCTTCTGTTCTTGTACTGGTGGTAGCAAGCCCTTTACAAAAACTGCTGACAACTCATTGGTCGCCACACCTTCCATAGGCTACAGGTGTCCAGAGAAGGCTTCAAATGCATCTATGATGCATTGCAGATAACCATCAATAGATAAATGCATCTATGATGCATTGCAGATAACCATCGATAGATAAATGCATCTATATGCATTGCAGATCACCATCAATAGATAAATGCATCTATGATGCATTGCAGATAACCATCAATAGATAAATGCATCTATGATGCATTGCAGATAACCATCAATAGATAAATGCATCTATGATGCATTGCAGATAACCATTAATAGATAAATGCATCTATGCATCTATGATACATTGCAGATAACCATCAATATATTCATTCTCTCTTATTCTTGCCCAATTAGGGGAAGGGGACACTCTGTGGTAATAGCTTTTAAGAGGTTAATTTAGCAGTTAGAAATCCATAACTTGTATGTTTCAGAATATTGTTAACTAGGTTAGAGTTTTCACATATTTTCTTAAAAACATTGGGAGGTGCGAAGGCGTTTAGTATGGCTGTAAAGCCTTTGATAGCATGCTTTTGCAATTGTACATGTTCTTCCAAGATGTTTGCATATTCTGCTGAGTGTGCTCCAATGGGATGGAGAGAATCGACAACACTTTGAAAACCCACTGCATTCCATGGCTACACCACATTTATAGTAAGCTCAGCCTCACTATCTCACGATGCAGCAGAGTTCCGTAATTCTTGCATCTCTGTGGAAGGTATCTCAGAATCAGTAGAAGAGTCAGAATGTGTCTCTTATTGGTTCGTAGGTAAGTACTAGGCTAATTGTCCTTGTAGGTCATTTCAAACCTAGACAATTACCCCATGTGAGAGAATCAAACCCCACACCTTGTGTTTATAAGGTAAACACTTTAACCATTATGCCAACCTAATGTAGTTTGCTTTGTAGGGGATGTGCACTGATATTCCTCTCCATCAATAATGGTTGGAAATTGAATAACGATGTGCTTAATTTTGCCTAAAGTGATAGTTTTTGCTGGATGGCTTTTGTTAGGAAATCATTTTTAATTTTCCCCATATTTATGTTTGTGCTACAGTTGTTTCCCTTTATTAGTTATATGCAGTAACATTTTTAGGGTATTACAGTTTGACCTTGTTAAGGAAGTCTAGTATTACAACCCAATACAGAGTGGATACTTGAAGTGCTGAAAGTAATTTGGGCTTTATCTGGAAAAGTGATTTGTTTCTGCCAAATTCACCTCCACCTGCCCTCCAGAAGAGGGAGAACTGCTAACTTCTTGAGGCATGGGTGGGTCATAAGGTGGAGGGAATGCAGAAGATAGCAGAGGCCAGTAATCATCAAATGACTCTGGCTGAGTGATAATTTCTCTGTCTTAAAGGATACCTAGTACAGAAATGGTACTTCTCCTCTGCACATTTGTTAATGTAGGTACTGCTCTATTAGCTGCCTGCAACTGTGACTTTAGCCTAAGCTAGCTGACTTATATTTGAAGCTTCTAACTACAGATTCCTTTTCCTTATTTTTAGATTCCTCTTTCCAGTCATTAGAGACAACTAACAAGAGGATGGTACCTTATTACTCCCTGTTTCAGTTTATTTTTTAGATTTTCTAAACTTTTTTTATCAAAAGTACCTTTTTCTGGAAATTATAAAGTTCTATAATTTCTTGTGACCAAATAATTACAGCTGCCTCTATCATACTCAATAAACATATACCTGCCTGGAGTCCCATACTCTGGCTCCATAAAACCACTTATGCTAGTGCACATTGTAATATAACACTCTCATGCCAAAGGGGTAGATCTGTGACTATAACTAGGGACACTCACATTCCCAATGAATGAATCTTCTGTTTGTTTTTATTTACATTTTTAATTAAAATCAGATCTCATTCCTAAGAAGGATGTTCAGTCCTTCTACTAGGGTAACAGAGTCCCTGTGACCAGGATACTTTGTCCTTGCATATATCGATTAAAACCCCATTAACACACAATTATACCTAATACACATTAGAATAAGCGATAACATAGACATCCAATTTCCTTCATCATACAATTTACCCACTCACATGCAATTAAAACTACTGAAGAAAATTTTAGTAAAGCTTGCCAGTAGAGACTTTAGACTGCTGAGATTTAAAAGTTGGCATTGTTACAACAGAAACGTGCCTAACAGAAAATCTGTTTCTCTTTAAGGTCCAGTGGCAAATTCTAATATAGCAGCACACAAAAGGCTCAGAACTCCAAGTAGCATGGCACCAAACTGTTAAGGTACCAAATAACTTTCACATGAGACAAGTCAGCAGAGAATAACAATCTCCTTTATTGCACAGAAAGTCATGTACATGGGAGACTAAGAAATCAAGATCCTGTCTCATTGAGCTACAAGAATCATAGTGTTTTATACCTTTTTCATTAAAAACAACATTATTATAACAATTATAAAATTGAAAGCAACCAATTAGAAATGAACACTACAGCATTAATTTTGCTAATATATCCTGACTGCTTGTTTATGACATTCCATATCAGGCAGGAGTTCCAAATTCCTTGATAGAACTTTCTAAGAAACTACAATTGCCTGAGCTGAACTTATAATAGTACATCTTCCAATGATCACAGCTGCAGCAGCCTTAGCTGCATGGGTTATATCCTGTCAAGGATATAACAACCAGCCAGCATCCAAAGGTTCAGGGCAACTTCCATTATCCCAAACCATGAAGTATTTCAAGCTGATCTGATTAAAAGACTAGTTTGTGCGCGAAGCCCGTCTGAACGTTTCTGCCAGTAGACAGAGGGAGGCTAAGCCATGAAAAGACAATGCTAGGAACAACAAAAAATAAATGCCAACAACATGAGATAAACACATACATACACACACACACACACACACACACACACACACACACACACACACACACACACACACACACACACACACACACAAAAAAGAGGGAGTAGCTACTGCAGCAGTGATCACTGAAACATTTACTGATAAGGTAAGTACAACTTACACCGCAATTCTGTGTTTCTCATACTGATCACTGCTGCAGTAGCCTTAGCTGTATGTGTAGATTAGCATAGCTAACTGCATTTTGGAAGAGAAAAGAGAAGGGTCCAGCAGCCCCTGGACAATGGTCCTAGCAAAGTTTGCTTTAGACCTAGAGAAGGAATTAAGCTTATAGTGCTTTGTAAAACTATGTACAGAAGATCAAGTAGCAGCTTCTAGAATACTTCTAGAATCCATCCCTTTCCCAAAAGCCATAGATGAAGCCAATGCCCTGGTAGAGTCGGCTTTGACCCTGCCTAGAATAGATTTGTCATGGTGAGTATAACAAAAGCTAATAGTGTTAGACAACCCTTTGGAAGTAGTCAGTTTTGACACAGATTGCCCCTTCTGCTTACCTTCACCAGAAATGAACAATTGATCCAAAGATTTGAAAGATTTAGTTCTACAAGATAGTACCTGAGTTGACTGTAGACACCCAAGGTATGCAGTATCCTTTCTCCTTCATTTTAGGTTCAGGAAAGAAAACACGCAGTTGGATAGTTTGCCTTAAAGTAAATTCGGATACCACTTTAGGCATAAAAGAAGGACTAGTTTTCAAAGAATCCTGTCCCTATGGAAAATAAGATAGGGTTAACTCACCATAAGAACTTGCAACTCAGATACCCTTTTTTGCAAAAAGTCAAACAATCAGTAAAACCATTTTCCATGTTAAGAATCTCAAGTCAATGGAGTTAGCTGGTTCAATTGGAGCAATTGTTAGCTTTTCTAAAAAGACATGCTGAAATGGTTCATAAATGAACTTTGATAGAGGAATAAAAAAGGTCATGGGATAGTTACTCACAAAAATATTGTAAAATCAGTGAACAACTAATCCTGAACAGGTTCTAGTTACGTTGTTGGCACCAACTAGAAAACCTTTTTTTATTTGCTAATTTATGATTTTCTAGGAGAAGGCTTTGGTGCCTCCATTAATACCAGCTGTGCATCCTGAGAAAACAGGTGCCTAAAAGGAATTCCAACCCTATCATCCAGGCAGTTAATTGAAGATAATGGATGTCAGGGTGTATGAAATATTCCTTTTCTTGTGTGCGTAGATCCATTCAATAAGGAATCTTGTGGTAATTGTCCCAGCCTGTTTCCAAAAGAATAAGAACCACAGTTGTCCAGGCTATAAGGGAGTCACCACAATGATCTTGTGGAATTTCTTATAAATCTTCAGAAGTACCCTGGATATTAATGGAAACAATTTAAAAGCATACAAGAACATTCCTGTTCAACAAAAAGAAAAAAAAAGGCAACTGTCTTCTAGGCCTACTTGCATGGAGTCCTGGAACAGAATTTTGCCAGTTGATTGTTCAGACAGGAGGCAAAGAGGTCTACTTGAGGAACTCCTCACAGACAGATCACACTTTGGAAGATCCCTAATCTAGTTTCCATTCATGGGGGTCTTTCCTGGTCCTGCTTAGCTTGTCTGTTACACAGTATTGCTCTGATGAAATGCAGGATGCTATTAGAGTGAGATTGTGCTGTGAAGCTATATCTGAAGTTAACATGGCTAGTCTGCAAAAGGAATATGACCTGGTTCCCACCTTATTTGTTGATGTACCACATGACTGTGATATTGTCTGTAACCACTTGAAGAGGTCAAAAAGGTCCAAAGATGGTTCAGAGAGTTGAGTGCCTTGATCAGGGCAAGAATCTCCTTGATATTTAAGTGATTGTGTCTGTCCTTGGAGTCCCGCACTGCCTGCAATTTTTTCCCTCCTAAAACTGCTCCACAAGCAATGTCAGAAGGGTCAGCCTTGATTGACTGCTTTGGAGCAGGGAGGGAGAAGGGGTATCTGGATTTAAGGATATTTGTTGCCTCCAGCAAAAAAAAAAAAAAAAAAAAAGGAAGAGAAAATCCCTTCTGAAAAACCCAGATACTGGGTTCTGAAAATATAAAGGGTATTGATGCTGGGATCAAAACAATTTAAGATAACATCTATCTTTCTCATGGGAGTCTTGCCAGGGGTATCATGGTAATCATAGATGCCATGAGATCCAAAATCCTGAGGTATTCCCTTGCATTGACCAAAGTCTGAGAGGGAGAACATTAAAAATAGATCTAAATAAAGATCTGTTTTTTGCTGTCAAAAAAAGCTCTATGAACTGAAGTGTCTAGTTGACATCCCACAAACACAATGCTGTTTGAGAGAGTCAAGAAAAACTTTGAATGTTTTCTTGGAATCCCAGCTTGTTCAAAAGATCTCTTACCCAAGAGACAGATTTCTGACATTTTTAAAAATGATTCTGCAAAGATAAGCAAGTCATCGAAATACAGAAAAATGTGAATACACTGTAGCCTGCAATGAGCTATATCATGAACTAGACACTTTGTGAACACTCTTGGTGCACTGGATAATACAAAGGGTAAGGCAGAAAACTGATAATGTGATCTAGACACACAAAACCTTAAGAAATGCCTGAAGTCTGGATGACTAGGGATGTGATGATAAGCATCTTTTAAGCCTCAAGAAAATTGAAAGAAGAAGAAGAGCGAAAAGGTTGTGAAATGACATCATTTTGAATCTTGGCACTCTTAGAAATAGGTTTAGGAAAGAAAGATCCAGAGCTGGCCTCTGAGCATTTTCTTTCTTTAGCACTAGGAACATCCTAGAATAAAATGCTTTCACCACCTGAGAAGGAGGAGGAACTGGTTCTCTCTCTCTTTGGGACAACATGTGATGACGAACAGGTGGAAACAATAGAGTCTAATCTGTGGATGAATAATGACCCCCTGAAAGAGAAGACTTTTCTCCTTTTGCCATCTGTAACCCTGATGAATGATTTTCAGAACCCAATTGTCTGAAATAATCTATTGCTAAAAAGAAATGGAGAGTCAGACTTTATGGAAGAGAAAAGGGGCCCAGGTGGGAGAGACTCATGATGTCTATTGAATAATCATACAGACTTGGTGAACTGTCCTTGGCTTTGGGTGGTTTGAGACTTCTTTATAGAACCCCCTTGCCACTTCTTCTTAAACATCCATATACCTGAATAACGTTGAGACTGTTTATTCCTTTTTTTTTTGCCAAAATTGGATGAAGAAATAAAATCTCTTGGATAATTTGGAAAAGGAGGGCTGAACAATCTTAGAGTCCCCAAATCAGCTTGCCCTTTTCATCACACTTTTTGATCACCTCTGCAGAAGAGAGTCCAAACACTAAATCTGTATCTAAGGAAGAATTTAAGCTCTCGTTTTTTACATTATCTGAGTTCTGAGAATGCAGCCAAGCAAACATCCTTAAACAAATATCAGTGGCCATATCCTAGCAGTAGTATCAACAGAGGCTTACACTGCAAACAATAAGGAATTATTTAAAGCAGTTTTTTCTTCACAAGAAAGAAACTGTAGAAAAAGCATTCCTCATACTTACTCAATATATCAAAAAAACTTTAACATATAAGCCTGACAGTTTAGAATCCAGAAAATCTAAGTTGCAAAAGTATATACTTTTTTTCCATAACTATCAATAATTTTCCCATCTTTGTTCGAAAGAGTAGGTTTGGAATTATCTAAGTGCTTAGTCACACTGGAATCAAATAAAGCTATAGCTGTCAGATCAGATTTGGGAATAGTGTATAAAAATTTAAATGATTGAGGAAGTTTATACATTTTATCTGCCTTTTTTTAAGGACAGCTGGCTAACTATCAGGAAAATTACAGGCAGTAACACATACATCCTCTAAAGCAGGCAGGACAGGAGGAATGGGTGTAAGTTCTGGCAAATTCTTCTGCAACAACTCATAGTATCTTCTGAGGGACTGAGAAACCACAGAATTCTCCCATTGAAAACAATGAAACATTCTAGCAATATTCACAGAGAAAGAAAAATCACCACAAGGAGAATCAGAAGCTGAGCTCTCTTTTGAGTATGAATCAGAAATATGAGGAGAAATCCATGACTCTGTCCCTGCATCTTCCTGTTCAGATTCAGAATCTTGAACCTCTTCAGGAAAAGAGGTATCCCTCTACATTAATAAATATAAAAAAAAATGGAAGGCTTTTTTGCCCTAAATGGAACTTATCTGGCCAGCAAAGGAAAGCCTAAGCCGACCATCGATCCTCAAAACCCTTCGAGGAGTGTACTCTTTAGAGGCATGACAGATCTGAAGGGCTTCACACCCACATTTATCTTTTATTCAGCTCAGCTTGAGCTGCTTGATAATTTGTGAGTGTGGAAAGTGCCATTAATCTTTGGCAGCTGGCCGGCTGTTACATCCTTAGCAGGATGTAACCCGCATAGCTAAGGCTACTGCAGCAGTGATCAATATGAGGAATATCAAGTCTTATTCTTTTCTGACCATATCAGCACGTGCTAATATTAGACAAGAAGCATACTAACAGATACATACCGAAGGACACATAAGATTCCAGTATGCTATGGAAGCATATTATAAATGAAATGCACACACTAACATTTCTTCTTTCTCTATATTTCTCAACCCTCACAAGTGATGAAATGCATAGAGTGCCTTGAATATCATCCCATGATATCCCTGTTGCATATGTGTAACTTGTGGCACTATTTGTAATATACATTCAACTTAAGGTTATATAATTAATGAGCATATCCTCTTTATTGTTACAACAACATCAGAGTGCAACTACATTAGTCTTCTGAAGGAATGCTAGCAATTGATTTTCCATAGTAGTTATACAGGCTTAATTACACTGGGCTGTGGATGTTGTGAAGGGTGCATTAATAGACTTGGTTATACTTATGTGTTTTCACAGGTGATAGGTTTTCAGGTTCCTCCATTGTGGATATAGGCATGTCTGACACCAGGGAACTGTACATGTCCTGATGATGCTGACAACCAAATCTTGGCATGGTCAGGGGACATGGTGGCACTGGCAGACATGAGCAAAGTAATGGCCATATCACCTACCCCTATCACAGACACAACTGCTTTGCCTGTCCAACCCATCCCTCACTCAGGAGGCCACAATAACACAGGATATGTCCCACAAATTAGCAGAGGGAATACCTCTGATGTTCAGATACCATTTCTTCACTGACTATGACAAGGCAAGCCAGGGTCACTATACTGGTGATTGACCACAATGTCATTGGTACTGCCCTCCTCCTTATTTGTGTGCCTCTGTGGTCTCTGCTCAGCATTTGTGCAGGGCCATTATACAGAAGCAGGCAGACTGTAATGCAGCCACGACTTACCTGGTCAGGGTTATAGGTTTTATGCCCAATGACCTGTAAGACAGATTGTGCAGTATGTGCCACATTATGGAAAAACAGTGCAGAGCATCTGTATGCTGTACATTCCCCTTTGCAGAAACCAATTATGGCCACTTACCTTCCAATGGCTGTCTACCTCCACCTCTGGTGGGTAAGCCTACCACAGGAATGGAAGGTATGGTCCAGGACCAATAACACCACCATCTGCTGTGTTGGGGGAATTGTCGGTTTAATTTCTCCAAGTCTTTTGTGTTTCTAATACCATGACTGGAATGGACCGCATTCCTAAGTTGAAATCAGTACTGTTTCAATCTTTGATGTTAGCCAAAAGTGCTCTTTGTAGCACTCACAATATGCCTAGAATTGACTCCTTCAGTAATTCATGTGGAGTTACATGTATCCGTAACATATCTAAGTACGACTGTAAATTCTTTTTATTAAACCCATTGCTTCTACTACTACTGTAACTGTCTGGGTATCCTTCTTCCACATTGCTCTATTTTCTGCCTGCAAATCCTGGTATTTTATAAATTTGAATCTCTCTGTATGTAAGACACTGTAATCAATGGCTGTAGCAATTTCAATGATAAACACTACTTTGGTCTACTTTTCATGGGCTACTGTATCTGGTTTTAAACTGTTAGTAATGGGTGATCCCATTTGATATAAACTTCATCATCCTCTACAATGCTATGTGACTCATGTTTCCAATACTTCTCATCTACTTCAATATTGATATGTTTACACAATCTCCAGTACAACAGTTTTGCCACATTATTATGCATTTCAGTATACAGGCCCTCTGCCATTACTATATCACACCCAGCAATAAGATGTGTGACTGTTTCCATTTCTGTTTTACAGGCCCTGCATGTCTGTTTCTTCCACATGCTCTATGGACTTTGTAAACCAACATGTACGAAGTCCACTATTCTGGGCTGCCAATGTTAACCTTTCATCTTTTGGTTTAAATTCACCTCCACTTAACCATTCTTGTATCAGATAATGATCAACATTAGGTTGTTCCAGGAGTTTTTATACTATATTTATGCCGTTTCTACATTTCTTGCCTTCTCATCTGAGCCTTCTCCTTATATTCTTTCTTTTGTTTTTTTTTTGGCACATTCAGTTGTTGTCATCTTAGATTTGCTCTCTTCATGTTTCAAAACATTCACTATATTTGGATCTCATGAGGTCAGCAGATATGTATGCAGTCCTATAAATGCAGAACTATACATGTAATCGATTTTGAGGAGGCTCATACCTCCTTCAGAATGAGGGATATATAATCTTTGTATGCACTGATTTTTATATATCGTTTGATAAGCATGAAGCATTTTTCTCATTTTCCTGTCCAACTAATCCAATATCTTTTGGAGACAGTCAATCACCCCAAAACTGTAAGTTTGAACAGGAAGAGCAAATTGGTTTATTGCATGGACTTTGTTCCTAGA
This sequence comes from Protopterus annectens, assembly GCF_019279795.1. Lineage (NCBI taxonomy): Eukaryota > Metazoa > Chordata > Ceratodontiformes > Protopteridae > Protopterus > Protopterus annectens. The sequence goes on along the minus strand of NC_056728.1, from coordinate 607,335,816 downwards.
TGCCAAGGTTGTTTTCAGTATCAATTTAATCTTCCAAAATATTCCTTACTGAGTTTTGTTTGCATTTGTTCCTGTTTTATTGTCAATCCTTCATTAATTCCTAGATATTTATGCACTCCTTTCTGCTACGTTTCTTTATATCACATTCCTGAACCAGACTGATATTTTATTTGTGCTACAGCTTTGCTGCTGCTTTAAATGTTACTTTTGCACATTTGTCAAGACCAAATGACATTCTTCTATCATCTGAGAAAGTCTTGACCACTTCTAGTTGTGTAGTCAGCTCCTCATCTGATGAGCTATACAGTTTTAAATCATCCACAAAAAGATGTGGAGCTTTACACTTTGATGTTTTCTGGGAGCCAAATTGTAACTATAATCTAATCTGTTAAGTAGATATCTTTATGGGTTAAGGGCAAGACAAAAGAGCAGAAATGACAAAGAGCCAGATCGGAATATCCCCCTTTGAATTCTTATCCTTAGGATAATAATTAGTCCTTTATCATGGCTTAGCTACAAAGTGGTTTGATACTGTTTCATAGTCACTGCAATGTAATTGATTGATGTAGGGTATATCTTATACACCTGCAAGCATTCCTTTATCCATGAATGTGTGATGGTGTCAAATGTTTTTTTGTAATCTATTTATGCCATACTTAGATTCTTCCCCTTTTTGCAATTCTGCATTATGACTTTATTTTACAATAAATGATCCTTTGTTTCATATGACTTTCATTTTGTTACCCTTTTGTTCTATCGCCATGATTGAGTTTTCTTCTAAATGGCTATAGCCTCTGTCAGTATAAATTCCTGCATATAGTTTACACATTGTCAAAAGACAAGTTATTGGTCTATAAATTTTAGGATAGCTTGCAGGTTAGTTCTTAAGGGAGAGTATTGTTTTTTTTCCTGTTAACCAGGTTGGTGTCTGTTCAGGGTGCACATATAAGTGGTCCTTACTCAAGACTAAATCTTGTAACAATGTTAATACTTTTAGCCAGAAGTTAGGAACTGCATTTGGGCTTGGGGTTAGGAGCTTTTCTTAATTTTATTTCAATTTCTCTGGTCGCTACTTCATCACGTTGTATATCCTGTACATTTGAGCTTCTTATAATTTATTTTACTTCTTCTATCCCTTCAGCATCTTTGTTATATTCCACAGGGTCTTCATAGATATTTCTCCAAAATGTGTTTATTTCTTTTTTTTTGGCAGTGTTTCTATTCCTTTTGCCTTGTCTGCCAATTTCCTATAAAACTTTTTTAGATCATCAATGAATTGCTTGTTTTGTACTTTTCTTTTATATTTATCTGCACGTTTTATGTTTTTCTGCCTGTGCTGATATCTTTAGTTTATTATTTGCAATAGTGTATGAGAGATCCTTATCTGTTCAAATGCTGCACACTTCTTTTACCATGTCTAAGTATTTTTGTTGATCTGTACCCTCTTCTTTACTCTTCTAACAGTGACACTTTTTGTCTTAATTGTTTTATAGTTTTCTCTATTCGAGACTTCCATGATGGGATTTGATTTCTTCCCTTCCTTTTTCCTTATTTCCCCTGCACTTTTGTAGTAAGATTCTATCTGTTATTAATTTAGCTGTACAGTGCATATATCCTTTTGGTTTGCTATCATGTCCACGAAGTGCCTTCCATCATAGATGGCAACATTGAAAGGTTGTCTTCAAATCAGATAAACCTTAAACAGAAAGTCAGCAAACCACATCATCAAACATCAAATGCAACATTTACTCCAACGGGTGGATCGATGTTTTTATTTTCAACATACCAGTTTGGCAATGTAAGCATTCAACAGCAGACACTTCGTGGACATGATAGTAAACCATCCTATTTTATTTCTGTTATATCACATGAATTTCTGTGAACAGTATTGATTACTGTGTTCACCTCCTTTATCAGACTTCTAACATATTGTTTTTGAATTTCTATAATCTATTTATTTCATTGCTCTTAATATGACTATCCATTTCTATTAAGTCAAGGAACTCTTCCCTTAGATGTTTTTCTTTAAACTGAGGGCACATTCTTTATTCTACATTTCCTGTGGGCATTCTACAGAAAGTTCCAGCACATGTTTCTGTGACAAATTTTCTTCAGATGCACCCTCTATCATCTGTTGCTCTTTCATATGGGAACTCACTGGCCTATAACTCCACAATATTGATTGCATCAGAGTTGCCACCATTTCCTGTTCCTTCCCTTGCTGTGCAACTGCAACTACACTTTTGTATTGGTTTCCAACAAAAGGTTCCAGATTATTTCTATGTGGTAACCAAACAGATGCTTCCTGTTCAACCTGTTTCTTCTTAATTCAGTGACTCACTGTTCCTTCATGCTGTGACATGGCCATTGTAGGAATGCTTCCGTGTCCATTGTGGTATGCCACAGATGTAGCATCTATTGGCATGTTCATGCTGAGACCACTCCTAACACATCTCACAATTCCTACTTATTGAGCACTTCTCCTGTGAGTGTGCTAGACCTGTTCTTTGGACCTCGGCACAGTGCTACAACATCTGCTGGACCTGTGTTCATGCACACAAGCATGCACCCCTCAGCACCACTTACTGCCTCATTGTCACACCATACTGAAGACACCACTTTCTCCCTGATGAGTCTCACATGTTCTCCAGTTTCACCTATCTATGGTTCAACCCAACATACACAGCATCAACCCAGATTTGTACCTTGACATACAAATTTCCCATTGCAGGCACTTTTCACCACAGTCATCCCCACATGTGCATATGATGACAACTGTCATCTGCCTTCAGTCCTCCTTTACCTGGGTATCCTATCTCTCATGTATGTGTTAGCCGACCCATGCACTGTTCAGCACAGATAGGAAAAATTATTGCATGGATTGTTTTTATTGTTTTATTCTAAGTTTCACCTAGTCCATGGTTTTGAAGAAGAAGCTACATCTTTGCTACTCTCTTGGCATACTGTGCACACCTCCCACTTGCATAATCATTCCCAGCATCTGGCTCCTCCACAAGCTCCTCATCAGGCAGCACCCACTCTGCTGACTACTTCAGTACTTCCTCCTCTTGAATAGATTTATAGGTGAATACTAGACTAACTGTTGTGAAGGGCCAATTTAGGCCTAGCTGCCTAGTCAGTATTCTAAAGTAGGAATCAAACCCTCTACCTTGTGTCTTTGAGGTGAAGACCTTAATCATTATGCCAAACTCATACAGTGTCTCTCCACTGATGAATCTGTTTGTGTATCAGAAGGCTGTTTAATTGCAAACCCATTGCAATTTTTTATTGCATGTTTCAGAGACTTAGAGCAGGACACCACTGCAGACATTTAGTCAGTGTAAGCTAGCCTTCCACAGTCTCTACAAATGCTTGTCAATAACTTATTATTGTTACAGGGCAGTATTGTATTCATTCTCTCCATGGTCTGTGTGTTTCTTATTAGTGCCAGTAGCAAGAGATGCAGGACAAATCTGGCATCACCAGTAAGAGTATCTTGTGGAAAACTGCCCAGACAAACCTCTGATATAAGTTATATATGTACAAAATGTGTAAGGTGTGGGTACTGCCTATGTGACCTGACATCACATCATATATTATACCTTGTGCATCACAGCCCACCTGGTAGTTGATATACAGTTATCCTTGTGTCACAGGTAGGGTCTTCATTGATATATGGGTGCTGTCCATGGCTCCATGCACCACAGGGAGTTGGGCTATGCCATAAAATGCCCACATGGTGTTGCTTCTTTTTTTGTGAACTGCTTCTCCATATGTTGTAGCACGGCATTTAGAAATTGGAAGAGTACCCCCCCCCACCACATCATTTTTCAACACTCTGCCCAATGCCCCACATCCATCACTGGGTCTAACAGCAACCTGCTAACATGACAGACTTTCTCAGATAAGGCTGGGGTCAGTGTAGAACTTGAGTGTACTGGGGGTCTGGTTGACTACATCCACCAGGGATTTTTTTTAATTTATGACCTACTGTGTAACTTTCAGGCCTCTTCCCCTGTGTTCATTGGTCATCACCCAAGAGCTACTACCCGTATTGGACTATGCCACCCCTCAGGGATTGTCAGCAACTAACACCCTTCGCCCTCCCTGCTGAGAGGGGCCCTATCATCCATGTCTGCCAGCACCTCAGATGCCCAAGAAATTACTTGAACCCAGAGCACCTGGGCTATAGTTATGGCTTTTTCCATCTATACCACAGTGAGGTATCCTTGAGGTAACTGCCTAGAATAAATTGCCATATCCTCACAGTTCTCAAGCCACACATTCCTCAGTGACCTCAGGATGGGTACTCCAAGCATAACACATGCTTACTTATGAAGGCAACACATCTGAACCAGCTCCTATATGGTGCCTGTACCCATATAGCAGCATTCCAGTGTTGCTTTTAAAGAAGAACATCATATTTTGTCTTTCTCTTATAACTCCAGGATTTTACGACTGTCAGAAATTTTAATGATAGTGTCTCATCACTGGAAATATATGCAATTCTGAATCACACTGCAATACTGTTCACTTTCATTTGCATTTGCTCATTTTAATAATGGTTCTCATGTCCATGTTGGTATACTGTCATTTTCATATTATGCAGGCTGCTGTTCCTTGTGGTCTACTGCAGACAGGATATATATCAGTCTCTGAACTGCCCCCACCTGTGTGTGTCCACAGTTCATGAAAATTCCCCTACCACAATGCTCAAAATATTTCAGAACCTCAGGGACAATATGTAAACCAAAGAAAATGAAATGAAAACTAATATCTAAACATACCTCGCAATTTTATGTCATTGCAAGGAATGTTCTTCTTTTTGAGTTTTAAAAAGTAAATGTTCCTCACTGTTCCTTTTTGAAAGGGTTTGTCACAAATTCAGTGTTAATAATTTTTTAACTGCTATCCATGGTAAATAATACTTAATCACACGAATTCATCAAAAGATCTTTTTATAATTATAAAGTAACACGTTAACCATCGTGTGAGCTTCCTAGCTGAAGTTGTTAGCAAGTTACTAGAAAGCATTCCACATGTTGCTCATTTTTTTCTGCATTATGAGAGGTAGTGTTTCACATTTTGTAGACAGAAGGTTGAGAGCTGTGTACCTAAATAATTATAAAAACAAATTTCACACTCAAAAATTTGATTTATTATTAATAAATGTAATGCTTTATCTTTGAACTCTCAGATAAAAGTGCCTTCAAGCAGTTCTTGACTTTTTAGCTAAGACATCAACTACAGTATTCTGTTTCATAATAATGAAACAAACTATTCTGTCCTTTAATTTTTTTTTTGTTATTTACAGTATATGTTCTACATGCAGGAGCGGCCTTAGGTCAACTGGTGCCCTAGGCAAAAGGGCTCCACGGCGCCCCCCACCACACAATCTGGTGCCCCCATCCTAGTCTACTTACACCAAATAAATACTGGAAAAGCGCCCCTACTAGAGCAGTGCCCTAGGCGGCCGCCTAGTTGGCCTATGCCTAAGGCCAGCCATGTCTACATGCCAAGTACAGTTAAACATAAATGAGATGAGATTACCCTGCACAAATTCTAAGGGTTTGTCACAACCGCTTTGCCTTCTCAAAACCCTGAGGGTTGTCAACTTTCAGACTGACAGTCTAAACAATAGTAAATTGCTTTAGTAAGAACAGAATGCATATTTGTGCAAACTTCGAACTCCTGGCTCAAACCCTTGCAGTATACATTGACAGATTAACAAAGTTCAAAGTGGAGCTCAACCCTATCAAAAAGAACCAAGAATTAATTTTTATGATGCTTCATCAAATTGTTCAAGTCCCATCTTAATCTGTGCTATGGTAAAGCAGTCCATAGTTTGACAACCTTTCATATCAAAAGTGCTGAAATTAATTGTTAATGCAGAGTTCTTTGAAAGATGATGTGGTAAGTGCCTTTAAAGACAACACTTGATTCTTTTTGAAAATGAAAAAAAAAAACAACAGTGTAGTGTTAACTATACTGTTTCACCAGTTTGATGCTCTCTATGAAATTTTTTAGTCCTAGCAAGTGCATTTAAGGCTCTGAGTTACATTAAATGTTAAAACTACTTATAGACTAATCTGTCTCTTCTAGGGCAGGTTACACAAACGTTTCTGTCTCATTATACAAGCTAAGCGGTATATGCCTTTTTATATATGATATGTAGCTGCATATTGTAAAACAGATAGACGAAAGGAGCCAAGCAGTCCAAAAGTAGATAAAACCACACAGTAGTAAGTGGTTATAAAAATTAACGTATCACAAGTTTATTAGCACAAGACACGTTTTCGTCTCACCAAAATGGGAAACTTCTTCAGAAAGAATGTGTAAAAAGAATGTCACTAGAAACTTTTAAAATTTTTAAAAGTTCCGCCCAAAGGCAGTTCAGTGCTACTGATCAATCAGAAATTCTCACAAAATTAAAGGTACAAGTCACTGCGAGCACCTAAACAAACAAAGCAGGAGACTCAAATACGTCATTGAATAAAATCAAATGTAACAGGTACATACAGTTCTAAATTAATAAGTTGTAGAATATACTTTTGACTATTCACGTAATAATCTATACTCAAGTACGTAAAGTACCCAAAATACTAGTATTGAAACACAAAGGGCCAGATTCAGGAAGCCTCCGTGTAAGAGTTATAACTCTTACACGGAGGCTGCAGTTAAACTGTGTGATGTCAGCATGTCATGCATATGCATGAGGTGCATGAGGCATGCTGAATCACACTAGTAACTCTTACACGGTCCGTGTAAGAGAGTAGGGGGCATGTCTGTAGGCTAAGCTCTGCAAGTGGACACGCCCCCGGAAGACTAGAATGGCTGAAAGTAAACAGCCACGAGAAAGGCCATGAAAATGTGAATAAACACACTATACAACACATGCCCCGACTGGCCATCAGTGTATAAAGTGAAGAGATGTCATAAAATTAAATTAAAACTTTTTTTTTTTGTTAAACCCCGTAAATGTTTGCTACTGTGTGCGCAGGTGTGCTACTAGCGCAATCACAGTTAGCAGTCAGTGGAAAAGGATATAAGAACTAAATATGCAAAGTAAGCCAAGAAATAATAGCTTAGCGGTAGAGTAGCCGCCCTAAGAGTAGGCAGGCAGGGTTCGAGCCCCTATAACAACCTTTTTTTTTTTTGTAAATAAGCACTAAAAAGCCCCCTGACAGTATTGTACAAATGTAAATGTATTCCCTTTTGTAAAATGGAATGAAATAGAGCATATATTTTGAAGTAACATAAGAATAAAAATAATCAGAAATGTACTGATAGCTAAGCTGCCGTGAGACAGAGTGCCCGTAGCTGAGTAGTGTTTAAAAAGCTGCAAACTGCGTGCCCGTTGCCAAGCAGTGGGTAAACAGGCTGAAACTGTGTGCAATTAGCTGAACATGTGTGTCACTAGCCAATTAAGATTTATCCCAGCGCACACCATTTGCGCGCCGCTCCCACAGGCTAACTGCCAGTGCGCATGCATTACCTCCGCGCAAATGAGCGCAGAACAGGTTTAAAGTGCTTAAAAGTGCTTTTGGCATGTTTGGTTGACAGGTCCTCAACTCATTTCTGTCAGGAAAAGCAAAAATCAGTTGCCAGATTCGAACCCAGGATACCATGCACTAGAGTCAAGGAACTAAACCACCAAGCCATGACAGCAATACCTAGAAATGCAGAAATAGCATATATATGGGATAAAACCCAGAATGGAGCATGAGAAAGCATTTTCAGTGAAGTAGATACAATTCCAAAATGGCCAATCAGAGAAATGTGCAGGAAAAGCGGCATATATAAGCCCCATAGGCGGGAATACACAGCATAACTGATTGTAGAACAGACTTGCAGTCAGCATGAGTGGAGTAGGTGATGGACGTTGCTTTCGAGCACAGCGTTGGGGCGTTGAGGAGTCCAGATACATGGTCTGGCTCCTTGTCCATAATCACGAGGCCCAACTCATGCAGGGCCAGTTCTCATGGGGAGTATATAGGGCAGAGGCGTGGGACCAGTTGGCTCGTGATCTGACCAGTGCTACTGGCATTCCACGCACTGGTGAGCAGGTCCGTCACCACCATGCGGACCTGAAGAGACGCAAGCAGGACCAATTGAACCGTTGGATCCAGGAGGCCCGGCAAATGCCCAACGCCCCACTACTGAGTAAGTCACATTTTACTCATGTATGTAAGGATTTCAACCAGCTGATACCATGGAGATGTGTAGTCCAATATTATTCCCTTTGTATTACAGCTGCAGGTGTCCGCTCTGCGAATCGTGAGATGCACGCCAGAAGGCTGTTGCGGCTGCGCCACCATGCAGGTTAGTAACCCCACCCAGTACTTGTAAATAAATATTATTATGTACCATGTATCAGAACAGTGCAGTGTATTGATTAAAAGTAATATAATGTGCAAGCAGGAATTGAAAGTCTGCAGGTATGGCTGCAACAAGTTCATCAGTATGCAAGTGTAACTGGAAATATAATTGATAGAATTAAACAGTGTTTGAATCACCACAGGTCTAATATGTGAACAAAGCCTAGAAGTACCAACCTGAACTGTGAAGTTGCAGAATGTGTGAGAGTGACAGAAAGGCTCATGTATGAATAAATAAAGTAGTAATAACCCCTGAATATATAAGCCTCAGTGTGTTTCTACAGAACTAAATGCATGTACAAATTAACATCCCAAACTGATTTCAGTGTGTCTGAATCTGGAATGTCTAGGTCAAAATCTGTATATGGTGATAACAGTAAACAATTTGCAGATAGAATGAATGATTATCTGACAGACTAAACAGCCATAGTTGTCCCCTGTCCTGTCATCAAAGTGTAGCAGGATGATGTATCTGATCAAATTCAAAATAAGTAGGATAGTGATGTATGTGTAACAGGTGTAGCATGACAGTCAAATAAAGATTATTTTGAAACATCAGCCTCAACTTAATTGTGTACCTATGAGAAATGTGAATCAATGTGTAACATATGAATGTGTCATCACTTTCTATCCCCACCCAACCCTATAATTCCATATAACAACATCCACTAAATAATGGTATGTGAACATTTCATTAATCATGGACATTTGTCCATTTCAAACATATATGCATGTCTGTTCGTGCATGTGCCCTGTTCATACCTGCAAATCTGATGGCCTGTTGCCATTAATCAACCCTGCATGTCGTTTGACTGTGTTTTGCTGTTCAAATAATGCATGTGATATTGATATGCCCCTTGTTCAATGGTGTTCATATCTGGGTGTTTGTTTGATGGGAATACCAATGCATGCTGTTACAACTAATCTGAATGGAATAAAATGCCACTAACCCAAACTAACATAACTACTCACAAACCTAGAACGCTTGGGAAGGCAGGTCCCAGCGGACCCACCTCTCCCACCTCAGCTGGCGACTGCACCTGGCACTAGTGCCCAGGCGGACCCCTCCGGTGGCCCTGTGCCACCTTCGGGTGGAAGCGCTGCAGGGGATGGGGCCCGTCCCCCCTCTGCAAGTGTGGCCGGAGGGGTTTGTCCACTCACCCTCCGCGGTGTCCGGTCTGTGGTGCGTAGGGAGATCCAAGACACTGTTCTTGGACCCCTACGCCAGCTTGAGGCTCGTGTGGCACAGCTAACGGCCCCGGCCGTTGCCCGCCTACACAGCCCCCAGCACAGCCCCGTCCTGGGCTGTGAAGGAACAGTGGCAACTGCCTATGGGTGGGGATATCAGTTCCACTGTTGCCATCTGTGGGCTCGTGCATCTCGGATATCCCAACCTCCGTTCCGTCAATTGTGTAACCCCCACGTGTGTCATACACCGTCCCTGTATGCGTCTTGTCTGTCTTGTCTGTTAACCTACCCAACCTACCTCCCCAGCTTTACTGACTTCCTTCACCTGTCATACCACTCTCACCTGTAAAAAAAGGGCACTCTGTCCCACAAAAAAATTACGCCCCATACATAGCTGTCCATGTCGCACACATGTCCGCTGGACATCTAAACTGTTAATTACAATTGGCTGTACAACAAATATTAATGTTGTCCTGACACCTCTCTCAGAGGTGGAAGGTTTCAAATGTCTCACCAAAATACATAGAAATATACAGCTGTTGCTGCAAAAGACATGGGCATCTATGGGCCTTACCTACACCCTTCCTGCAAATCCCACGCTTCTTTCCCTACTGTCTTACCCTCTTTGTGACCCCTTTTTCACCACTTTCCTGGCACCCCTTTTTCTTTTCTTTCAAAGAAAATATATCTGTTTGAGTTTACGGAGTTTTGGTTTTGTCGTTTTTGGTTCCTGCATATTGTAAAACACAACTGTACCATAGAATTGCACCTGAAATGTTAAGAAATAGGGATGGTTATCTGTGGAGATTATACCTCCTCCTGAAATTCTGATGTGTCTATTAAGGGCTAAGATGTTCATTTCTCATAATTAAATTTACTCTATATAGTATCCAAAATAAGTGAGTTATTAAGTAGTGTCAGTTCACCATATGGTCACAGTTAGAAGACAGGGCACTTATTTTTTGGAAATGCATATTTAATTTATTGAAGTATTTAGTATTGGTGGGGTGTGGGACCTGAGAGATGTGGTTTCTTTTAGTGGCAGTTAATAAGCTAAGACTGTGCAAACATTTACTGGAATTTCTGAATCGTTAGAGCTCAGTATTTCCCATGATTGTGAGATACGGCTCAATGGAAAGTTACTAACTATATAGGTGTTAATTACTGTACCTTTAGCTCATGTTTCACAAACTAGATTTCTCCTTCAGTCCTTATATGTTGCATTTATCAGTTGACAAAGCTGGTGTGGAGCTAAACTAAAATAAATTCATGATACAGGTGGCTCTAAATATCAGCACTGGCACAGACTAGGTGTATGTTGTATGTGCGGTAAATGGCTGTGTTTCACTTCCTTTTTGTTCCACGATGTCTAGATTCACACATCACTCTACATAGAATATTCTGTGTGAAATGAGAAAAGATAGGCAAATGATTCTGCCTGAAGATATCTCAATCACTATGGATATGCATAAAGCACTACTGATACACTACTAGAGTGCCTGGAGAGAAGAGAATGGAAATTATAAAACATTATGACTCAAACTATATAGTCACACATCTAACAAGTTTGAACAGTGTCACATGAAGTCTGATTATCCACCAATAAATATTTTTATGCTCTGTCTATGTTGTGGTTTATGGGATTGCCCAAGCAAATATGTATGATCCAAGACAGCAGATGAAATAAACGAAATTGACAGAGATTAATACAGCAATGTACAACTCACCATGCATCTTGGTCAACAACACTTTAAACTTGGAAAGAGAAAGGTGATAGCTCCCCAAATCTATTTTTAAAGGCATCTTATTAAGATGTTTATAAACATGGTAGCTCAAGGGTCTCAATGGCCGAAATTTGTTGTTTAATTAGATTTCCCATTGTACATTGCAGCTTTCATAGGCAGTCATCAAACGTACATAGAATGCAGTACCCATCATGCCTCACAACACAACCAGTATAACATTCACTCATAGCCTAGATTGCTTATACACAACAGTCTTTTTATTTGATGTGCATAGCTGATTTGGTTTCATTCAATCAACAAGGCCCAGAAGAAGTATATATTATTGTGTTGATAACAGTTAACTCAAAGCCAGTCAGATCACCAGCATTAGATGTACAGTTTCTGATTTTTGCATTAATTCATTATGGTTAGCATTTTTACCACAACTGTGCATTTCAACATATCTTAAGACTACTAACTGAAAAAGGTAGAATCCTCATCTATTTAGACACCCAGTACCATATCTCTTAGCTGTCCAGATTTTTACAGACTGTCCAGATTTTTACTCAATAATTGTTGTTTGTTCCCCATAAAATTTGTGGTTTTCTGGCAATTTACTGAGAATTGATGTCACTAAATACTGACATACACTTGAGTTGCAGTCATCATATCCTTCGGAAAATGCATGCTAATGTCCTTCAGAAAATGAATGCTAATGCAAAACTTATTATTCTATCAACTTTCTAAGTTTATTTTTTAAACACCTTTATTGAATCATCACTTGTGACATAGACAAATTTACAGTTATACAAAAATAATCAAACTGTGTTAACAAATTAACATTAACAAACATTATACTTTGCATATATTGGTATATATCATATAACCTAAGTTTATAAGAGAATTATTTAAAATCTGTCCCAGCTGTTGGGCATTTGCCCCCCCTTTATTTTTGTCTTTGTCCAGATTTCTTGTGATTAGAAGTTGGGAGGTATGCTCAGTACCTATATTTATTACTGTTTGGCTTGTGGTATGTAGGTATCTGGTTAATTGGGGGTTAGGATTTATATAACATCAGTGGTTATTTGAGTGGGATTTGTCTTTGCTACTTTTGATGTGATGACGCACGTATACTTTCCTAAGTAAAATGAGGACTATGTCACATGTAATTCTGCACCTTGTATTTGATGCCACAGATCATGCATACATTACCAAAATGCATTCTTATTTCCATAAAAATTAATTAGAAATATAATACAGTATTACATGGACAGAGTATCCATCCCAGCACTCACCCAGCTAGGTATTTTTACAACTCCAAATTGGCAATGATGTTGTGATCACTATTGTTACCACTTATACCTTACCTGACAAACTTTTCATCATGCAAGATAAATTACCAGATATTTTTGTGCTGCCAAAAAAGGACAAACTCCTTCTATTACAGGATTTTAAACTTAGATATGGCTGGTCCGAAAAAGATTCAAGCCACTAGACTTTTCTCACAAAATGCACTTTCACAAATGATAACTTCAACAACCAGATACAACCCAGCTGTGAACACACAGATATCTCTTGACCTATAGTCCTTACTCACTAAGGGACCATTGCTCCATCTCTAGAGTTATAATCTTCAATTCTCAAAAACATCTGTCTAAAGTAATTTATTTCTGAAACTTTACAGTTTCTAAGAAGGAAAACATAGTAACTGAACTCAGCTGTATTGACTGACCCTCTACCAAGAATGAGACTGTAACAAAGGCCCTCAACTATTTTATCAATAGACTACTCGTCAAACTCCACAAAATGTCCTTCCTTAAGCATGAAAGAGATGGAGGAAACAACTGCCCTTGCATAATATCAGCAATTAGTGAAACCAATAGAGTTTGCAACCTAACATGGAAAACATGGAAAAGTCCTCCTTTCAAACTGACAACCTCACATTGTTATTATCAAAAAAGAAAGAAATGCAAACTTGCTTTAAAGAATCCATAGCACACTACCTTAAAAACTGAGAATGCTGATGTATCCTAAACTATAGCATTTCTGGCAAACAACAAAAGAACTTTCCAACATCAACTGTCTGATACTTTCAAGTAACTCTTATAAAATGCTACAAAACTGTAATGATCGCATCTTTATTATGCTGTATTCCTCTCACTTGCAATCCAATACAAAGCAACCTCCCCTGTCTATTTACCAAGTGTTCTGTGGCAACTCACTCCGTACATTTTATGTTAAAATTTATCATCATAAAAACAGCAAGGCAGTTACTTCACAAGCTATATAATAAGCACAGACCCACCCTTAATGATCTCCTTCCCATTTCCTAAAACTTGCATACCAGATAATTGATGAACCCCTTACTCATATCATCAACCTGACTATCACTTTAGTTATTTTCCCACACCAATCAAACACAGTCCCTCTTCCAAAGTGCCACCCATGTATCAGACCACTGGACTACAAACCAATCTTCATTATTTTCTCCATAAAATATTCAAGGGGATAATTTACCCTTACAATATGAACTTTATCAGTGCTTACAGAGATGTTGTAGCCCATCAGCATGATTTCTGTGAAGGTCACAACACAATTACTGCACTATTTACTGGAACTAATTATATTTACAACATTACGGCAGAATGACACCTCCATGCATGAATATTTCCTGACCTGCAAATGATTTTTTGATGGAGTTAACCAATATGCTGTCTTACAAAAATTACAAAGTAAATAAATAAATAAATAGGCTTTGGCATTTATGTGATATCCTAGTTCTCCACTACCTCCTAAACCAGAAGTTTTCTATTTTCAGTGATGATAGTCTCTCCTCTTCATCGACTTTCTCTAAGAGTCACTCAAGGGTCTACACTGGATTGAATACTATTTAAACTTTTCATTAGTGACATAAACTCCTACATTTAAAGAAGCTGAAGTCATTCCTCGAAGGAAACATAACAGCAGTCGCTAACTACTTCATCTACAGGAAGCATCAGTATGATCCTTCCAAATCTGTTGCCATGCTATTATTATTTCACTAATGTTGAAGACAAACAAACAGACCTCCTGTAACTACCTTGGAATACACCTACTTCTCCTCTGTAAACATCACACATTATACTGAACACACAGTGGAAAAAGTAGTCCCTGAACCAAAAGCATGATTCAAAGTTCTTTATCATCTCCCTCATGAAACGTTGTCAGCACTGACCAAAGGCTTGCTCATCCCTAGGTTAGAGCATAGACCTCCCTTATCGCCTTAACCTCTTCAGACAACACAATTTTATTTACAAACCACCATAAATAAAATATGTAATTTCTAATTCTTGTTCCCTCCAGTGAACTTCATTGCCATACACCAATGTACGTCAACTGGCTCACCATAAATTCAAGAGCTACAATCCTACCATCTTGTTTCACCTATAAAGTGATCAACTGTGCATACTACATGTTAATCTCAAAGAGATATCCTTCTCATATAACCTACAGAACAAATTAGATGTAACTAGTTATTTACACAGACTTCATTTAAAAAAGTCCATTGGCAAAATCTATATGCTGGAGTTACAGATAAAAGTTAAAAAAGTATCTAATTAGACTTAGAGTGTCAGCTTTTCAAACGAGTAGGGTGCATAATGCCAACTCTTCCATTTGGTCCGCTTACCTCATTATATCCCACAGTTACAAAATTTCAAGTAAAAATACTGTAAAACAACACTATTCAAATTATTGTTCATACTCTGCATTCTAACTGCCTTACTAACCTAACTTTATTTCACTGTATCTAACATGTCTCCTTACCTACCTCACTCGACTAGACATAACTCCAGATCTTATGTCTCCCTGCTCTTACCTCACAATTTCTTTCAGTTTCTCAATTCTTACAGAAATAACATGTCTACAAGTAAACTACAAACTACTGAAGCACTCAACTTTCCTCACTTGTCAGGAGGAGAAAAGTTTTTTAGTACTTAAACTAAAGACCACCTATCTAGGCATGTCTAAGGGTCAGCACTCAGTGTCTTCTGCTGTCCACCTGATGAATATGGGCATCTTCAGGCAATGTAACAATTGCCGCATGTACACCAACAACCCTCTCCTTCTACCACCCAACACTACAACCTATGAGAGATGCAATTATATAACCAAACGGGAAGCCAAGCTCTCTCCAGCCAAGACTGGACTAGACAGTCATGAGGAGAAGGTAAACACTTACACCACCCAAAACTGAATAGTGGATATTGCACCAAAATCCAAACAATGAAAAACGTCCAAAGGTGCAGAAAATGAGAGAATCAGGATACCATCCACAATCGACTTTATTAGAAAAATATGTACACGCACACAAATGCGTTAAAACCATAAGCGGCTTACAAATTGAACACAGCGTTTTCGTCTTATTGTATAGACTTCCTCAAATAAAACACAATATCAAAAAGAACCTGTATTTAAACTTATTCAATTAAATAATTAACCAATGAATGAAGTGCTTAATTTAAATGTTTTAAAGACACAAAAACATATATATTACCAGAAAGGGAAACATTACCTTTGAAATATATGTCTAGTTTCACTTTACATTAAAAATATATCAAGTAAAATGCCTTTTAATAAATAAAGATTATGAAATACATGGTTATGAGTAACATAGTATATGAATGTGATAAAAACTCTTTTGTTAAAAACAAATAAGATGGGAGAAAATTTTAAAAAAGCTTCAATTTAAATAAAGTGCTTTGTGCATGAACCATCTTCAGTACAACATATATAGTACAATACAATATAATATAATGCCATCTGGTGGCCAATTTTATGTATATTTTTTCCCCATTTTCTGAAATTTTTCAGAGTTTAGCTGCTCTTAGATTTAATAATGGTTTGATAGATATAAAATCATTCAAACCAGGGGCATGGTCCGCCTGTAGCGTTACTTGCCACCACAGTTCTCTAAATTCTAATGTATCTTTGGATTGCATTTTCTACAGCATTCAGCTCAGAGAACACATGGTCACAACATAAGGCTGGTTAAGAGTAGGTTGGTTATGTGAAGGTCGTTTGAAGAAAATATCAGCTTTGTAGACAAAGGCAGATGATTATATGACACAGGTGGACATTACAGCTCTCTATCTTCTTTCCCATACAAAGGGACCTGCTTGATCTTTCAAGACCCCTCCCTGCTTTTTTGTTACAACCATCCCAATGTCCAGCCAAGGAAACCTGTTGCCATGCACATATATTGTGCTCCCAGCTTCCATAAGGACTAAGAAAGCATGTTCCACCTTGGACCTCCCTATTAAACTACATTATATATTTATTTAGAACTACCTAGCAACTAGAATATCTAAGCTAGAGAGCAGGGAAACCAGCAGCAAATATTTTCTCCTCTACACCCCAATAGCAAGTTGCTTCTTTTCACCCCCTTACCTACATTTATCAGCAACTCCTCTCTCTAGCTGTATCTAATACTATTACCTTTGTCCACCATAATTTCTGCCCACTAGGTGGTACCAATTTCCTATCTAGAGTTACACCTTGTACTCTGCATTCCCTACTATCTGTTCTTAATACTTTTATAGCTCTTACCCCTTGACGAGCTGGAACTCCTCTTGCTACTAGGACCTATTCCTCTCACCACTATCCAGCTGTACTCTGTTTTCTTCTCTTTATTCCACTATCACTCACTACCTCTCTCCTGCATTACTACACTCGACTCACCCAGTGACACCTCAGGAGTCTGCAGCTCCCTGATTGTCTCTGTAGACTCTCTCTTGCCTGCTTTAACCCGCTCCGTTCGTCCTGTGGGCTCACTCTGCTCCCCTACCCTACCCCCAATTCCCACACACCCCCAGGGGTCCTACCTTTATAGTTTTCTAAGCCACTCCCTGCCATTCCTATCAAATCATCTTTCACCACTCTGTACAAACCTACCACTTATACAACCACTCACATACTAATAATCATTCTCCAATACCTCTTTCACACCCATTTAGTCCACACCCTCATTAACTCCAACCTCCTAATTTCCTACTATAATTTATCACCTCCTTCACCATGACCTTTACTTATACACTCATTTACATAAAACTGCCACTCCTCCTTTTACTACTATCCATCCTCTCTATTCCCTATACTCTGACTTACTACGAAAACCTACAATTCTCATCTTCTCACCAATCCCTTAAACAAACATTAATAATAAATCTTGAAATCCATAGCCATTCTAACATAACATCCTCCTCATCCTATCTATCACCTAAATACCACAGAGTAGCTCATTTTACATTTACACATTTTAGGAAAGCACAACTTAACTACACTAAACCACTGAAGCATCCATATAGTCCTCACAAATATCCACTCCTTCATGGGGACATTCATCCCAACCCAGGACCCTATAACAACACCATAACACAACTCACCCCCCCTTTCACTCCCAGTAATTCACTACTTATAGCTCATCTCAATATAAGAAGTGCTAACAATAAAGTAAGCCAACTGCACGCTCTACTAGATACTCACTCTTTTGATATCCTATGCTTAACTGAAACCTGGCTTAAACCAGTTACAAAAGACAATGAAATACTCCCACCTGGTTATAACATCCTGAGGTTAGACCGAACTACCAACAAGGGTGGTGGGGTAGCAATACTGCACAAATCTGATTTACAGGTCTCATCCATACAGGTACAACCCCCTCTAGAAACCAATGTGGAAATTCTTATTGCCAAATTCCAGCTCAATAATACTAAATCTATTAATATAATATGCTCCTACCTACCCTCAGGCAAAAACATTAGCATCATAGAAAGTATCCTCTGCTGGCTTTCTACATCCTTCCCTCAAGAAACCATAGTACTCAGTGATTTTAATATAGACTGGAACTCCTGTACCACTTTAGAACCCACAACCCATATAAACCTCTATGGCTTCTCTCAGACTATTACCACCCCCACTAGGATCCATAAACTCACAGGAAAAGAAAGTATATTAGACTGGATCTTAATAAACTGCCACTCTCTCTCTTACAAAGTAAGTGTCCTTCCTGATGATATTAGTGACCACTCACTAACCTACCTATGCAGACAAAAATCCTATATTCCAAATCAACCTACCTTTAAAATCACCCGCAACAAAAAAAAATGTAATCCAGTCAATTTTCAAACTGAGCTTCAAGCCTGTGACTGGTCACCCTTAAGGCATCTGCCAATTGACAAAGCAGTATCCCATTTTAACTCCACATTCCTACAAATTTTAGAACTCCATGCCCCCTCACGCTCCATAAGAACTAGATGCAAAGCAGACCCATGGCTCACTAAAGACACCAGACAACAAATCCTACAAAGAAACAAAATCTGGTCCAAATGGAGAAACACCAAAGACCCAATTGATCAGCAACACTTTAGACAACTAAGAAATGCAACCAAAAAATCAATACTTCAGGATAAAAAACATTATTTCTTTAACCTCCAATAAAATCACCATAGTCAACCCAAAAGCTTCTGGTCAGGCATAAATAAACTCTTACATCCAGGACTCTCTAAAACACCAACCCCATCTGGTCTCTCCCAGAACTCTCCAAATGAGATTGCTAATACTTTTAACAGCTTTTTTACTGAAACTATCCAATCTCTAGCAATATCCCTACCACCTTTCAGCCCTACCCAATCACCCTCCCCCACTACCTTAACACCTACCTTTTACTTAAAACCTATTCCCACAGCCCTCATCTATACTCTGCTTCATAAGCTCAAACCCTGTACCCCCTCAGCTGATCTCCTACCACCTGAATACCTTCAAACTGCTGCTAAAGCTCTTGCCTACCCCATCTCTATTCTTATTAATAAAACCATAACTGAAGGCTCCATTCCTTCACTATGGAAAATCTCTCATATAATCCCACTTCATAAAGGAGGGAACTCAACTGAACTCTCTAACGTCCGGCCCATAGCCCTACTATCACCATTAGCCAAAATTATGGAAAAATGTATCCACCAACAAATTCTTGACCACATTCTCCAATATAACCTCCTAGCTGACTGTCAACATGGTTTTAGACCATTCCACAGTACCACTACTGCTCTCCTATCCTTTACAGACTGTATTAATAAACATCGTAACAATAACATGCTCTCCTCTGCACTATTCATTGATCTCTCAAAAGCTTTTGATATGGTCAACCATCAATTATTACTCAATACACTCACCTCATTCTCACTTGACACACAGGCATTACAGTGGTTCAAGTCCTATATGCAATAGACAGCAAGCTGTTCTTTGGGATAATAATCTATCCAAGCATCTCCCTGTTACCCTTGGTGTCCCACAGGGATCTATCCTGGGACCTCTACTATTCTCCATATTCATTAACGACCTTTCTACTAATCTACCTCTACCTACCTGCATACAATACGCAGACGACTCCACTTTGATTTGTAAAGCAACCACCTTATCTGAACTCCAGGCCACCACCCAATCAGTATTCAACCATGTTGAAAACTGGTTCCAACAACATCATCTCCTCCTTAATGCCAAAAAAAACAAGCTATTATTATTTACTCCAACTAACAAATCCACCCCACTAGATTTCTCTATTACCTCCATTGATGGTACAATCATAGCTCTTGACCCAACTACAAAACTCTTAGGTGTATTGATTGACCACACCCTCAACGTTGATGCTCATATTAATGCCACCATCAAAACTGTAAACAGAAAACTTGGATCCTTATATAGAATCAAGTAACAAATGTAGTTAACAAGTTAACAAGTAATCCACTGTAAATGGATGGCAAAGATAGTAACCTACAGGCGATTTGTAGATGATATCCTACTCCTTTGGAGTGGGACTATTGAAGAACTACATGAGTTTGTAGATTATTTACAAAACACTACAGATTTTCTTAAATTTACATATGAATTCTCAAGAGAAAACGTGAATTATTTAGACTTGACTATATCTCTAGACACAGAGAAACAAATTAATTCTAGACTATTTAGGAAAAAGTATTGGAAGAACACTATGCTAGAGTATAGTAGCATGCATCCAAGGTATGTTTTTTCAGGGATAATAAGAGGACAATATTCTAGAATTTTGAGAATATGTAAAGATTTACAAGTTCTGTATGAAGAAGCTATTATATTAGAAAAAATTTTTTTAGAGAGAGGATATAATGCGAGTCTTGTTAGAAACATAAGACAAGAACTTATACCCTCCACAGGACATGAAGTATCATCTCCTGATGAGTTTATAGGAAATGAAGCTGTCAGTGTTAATACATCAAAGAGAAATAAATCAGTAGTAGCAACCCATAAAGCCCTCGAGAGAACAGTCAGTTATATTATGAAATATACGAATGATAATGCAGAAATAAGAAAAATCATAAGAAGACATTGGAACATACTAAGTTTAACAGAAGAGGTCTACACATTAGTGGGGAATAGACCTACATTTGTCTTCCAAACTTGTGACAACCTGAAAGAGATATTCTCAAGAAATTTGAATTATGACTATAATAATAGGGTTAATAATATAAGGAAAAAAGGAACATTTCCATGCTTGGGATGCAAGATGTGTCAATATATTACTACTGTTCAGAATTATACACATCCAAATGGTTATTTTAAATTTGTTCCAAGGATATACACAGATTGTAATACTAAGAACTTAATTTATATGGCCAATTGTACACAATGTCCAGTATTTTATATAGGACTTACGAAAAGAAAATTAAAAGAACGAGTGTACAATCATGTGTATGATATAAGGAAACAAAATGAATTAAATGCACTGGCCAAGCATATTAAAGAGTGTCCGAACCATGAATTCAAGTTTAGGGTTCTGCAAACATTAAAAGAAAATGTAAGAATGGGTGATAGGAATAATTATCTACATAAATTAGAATTAGAGTGGATTCTCAGAACAGGAGCACACAGGGAACCAGGCATTAATAATTATTTATCACTAAAACCAATTTTGAAATAGATTGTGGTATAAGTTAGAGGTGTAATATACTTATGTCATGTAATACTTTTTGAATAATATTTGGATTAGGAAGACCTTATGAAGTGTTAAACAAACAATAATTACTATATAGAACTCTTTACTTATTAATTGTGTGTATATTTAACATATATAAGGTATACTAATCAATCTAGCCTCTATTTGATTTAATAGATGCACAAGTAACCTTAATGTTATATGCACATGTAGATATTTGATTTTAATTTAATCATAATATATTAAGAGGAGTCTAGATTTAAAAGCTTATTAAAAAGCACTAATATAGTACTATTTTTAAGGTTACTAATCAAGAAGACGTCCTTCACATTTTGACAGGTACATCTTGTACGACCTAATATTCATTTATTATATTAGTAATGATGTATTTAAAACTGTTTATTTTGAATTAAACCTGCACTTTATAATATATGCAAAAAATGTGTTTAATACTCAGAACTTAAGCTAATTAAGCAAACAGGCTTAAACATCAATTTTAATATTTTCAATTGCGATGATTATTCTATAGTACATATTTATACTAAAAGTAGTCATAGGAATAGTTTTATGAGGTCACTGATTAAGTAAGTGAAGTTTTGAATGCATAGTTGATTGGTTATTTATTAACTTTGTACACAATTTTATTTTATATTATATAGATACATTTATAATTAGAGGAGAGATTAATATAGAATGAGTTTTTAGTGTGTTTAGACTGAATTCATAATATCTATTTATTAATTCTAAGGAACATCTACAATATGAATATATATTATTATTTTTTATTATTTTTTATAATTGATAAAATAATTCATAGAAACATATCTTATACTAAGATCTTTCTAAAAAACCTATACTGTTTATACATTAGATTATTTAAACTCACATTGAGTCTAATACAAGCATCAAGATAGATTTGATGCCTGGAGTAATAGAATATAAATAAATATACCAATAACTAGAAATAATGTGTAAATAAGTATTAAGTTCTTCATCTAAGTTATAGTGCATAATGAATGACAAGAAGCTTATTTAGTCTCTTGAAAAACTATCTTAAGAGAATATTACCTATTGAGTTGAAATATAAGTGTATACTCTCAATGTTCATCAATTCTATCATGCACAGCTTCGAAAATGTTAGTGAAACGTAAATCAAGAAGCTAGAGATAGCGAAAAATGTATATTATCCAAGCGCTATATATTTCTAGATAATGATGTATAACGAAAATTAAAAATTGTAGATAGGACTTTTGATTTAATGCAGATTTATATATATATATATATATATATTATATATATATATATTTTTTTAATGCATATAGATTTAGAGATTAGTTCATTTACCATATATCAAGCTCACCTTGAATTTACCCATTCTACCTTATCAGATGGGGACATTCACCCAAACCCAGGGCCTATCCCTACCTCATCAGACATTATCCCAACCACACTAAACTCTTCCTCACTGATACCAAACTCCAACACTAATACCCTACTCATAGGGCATCTTAACATACGAAGTATAAATAACAAAATCACACATCTCCACTCCCTTCTTGAACACCACTCCTTTGATATTCTCTGTTTAACCGAAACCTGGTTAAAACCCTTCACTACAGACAATGAAATCACTCCCCAGGTTACAATATCCTAAGACTCGAGCCAAAACTAAAAAGGTGGAGGAGTAGCTTTTATTCAAAAATGAACTCAATGTAACATTAGTACCCTGTGACAACCAGGACATAAGCAAGTCTGAACTTCTTATGTCAAAGCTTCAACTTAACCCAAAAAAATCTATCTATATAATCTGTATTTATCTACCACCAGGCAACAATGTTACTACCTTAGAAAATATACTCAGTTGGTCCACCTCCACCCACCCACAAGAAACCATAATACTAGGAGACCTTAATCTTGACTGGACCTATTTTAACACTAATAACCCAACCTCTCATATCAACCTCCATGGCTTTACACAGACAATAAGCACCCCTACTAGGATAAATAAATCTAGTAACAAAGAAAGTATCATTGATTGGATTCTCGTGAATAAACCTCTACTAAAATATAAGTCTGGAACATTACCCGATGACTTTAGTGATCACTATTTAACTTATATTATAAGACAGAAAAACCCCCCTTACAATACTCCAATTGTTAGAACCATACGCAATCTCAAACACTTTAACACTATTCAATTTAAAAATGAACTTAATGCCTGTAACTGGAACCCAGTAAAGACACTGCCTCTTGAAGAAGCTGTCCAATACTTTAACACCACATTCCTAACAATTCTAGATTACCATGCACCAAAACGCTCCATCCGAATTAAATCAAAACCTGCCCTTTGGCTATCTAATGACACTAGACAAAAAATGTTACTTAGAAATAAAGCATGGAAAAAATGGCAAACTAGCAAATCTCCTATTGACCAACAGACTTTCAGGCACCTAAGAAACACTACCAAAAAAGCCATCTTCACTGATAAAAGGAGTTATTTTAGTAACCTCCAGCAAGCTAATCACAACAACCCTCAAAAATTCTGGTCGACCCTAAATAGACTTCTTCACCCTGGACAGACTTCCACTCCATCCCCATCTGGTTCTGAAAAGAATTCTGCCCTTGATATAGCCAATACTTTCAACTCTTTCTTTACTGACACTATTAATGCCTTGGCCTCTCAACTCACTTGTGACAACACTAACATCCCTGACCTTGTATCCCTCAAACTACCAACCTTTAGGCTTCTACCCATCTCTACCTCCTTTATACAAAAATGTATCCATAAACTCAAACCATGCTCCTCTTCAGCAGACCAACTTCCATCTGAATTCCTTCAAAAAGCAGCCTCGAAATAGCCTATCCCATATCCATTCTCATTAATAGAACTATAAGTGAAGAAACCATACCTGACATCTGGAAAATCTCACACATCATACCCTTACACAAAGGAGGTAACTCCTATGATTTCTCCAACTATAGACCCATAGCTCTCTTGTCCCCACTCGCTAAGATCATGGAAAAATGTGTTCACAAGCAGCTCATGAACCACCTAATAAAAATAACATTCTTACTACTTGTCAACATGGCTTTAGGCCTTTTCATAGCACAACTTCTGCTCTCCTCTCCTTTACTGACCTGATTAACAAGAATCGTAATGATAACATCCTGTCTTCAGCTCTCTTTATCGACCTATCCAAAGCCTTTGATATGGTTAATCACTCTCTCCTTATACAAATTCTCAAATCTCTTTCCTTAGAGCCTAAAGCTGTCCACTGGTTCAGTTCCTATCTCTCAAATAGGAAACAAGCCGTCCTCTGGGATAAGAAACTATCATCTCTTCTACCTATCTCACTCGGGTCCCCAAGGCTCTATCCTCGGACCTCTTCTTTTCTCCCTCTTTATAAGCGACCTACAAGCAGCAATTCCCCAGGCTACATGCATACAATATGCTGACGACTCCACACTAATTTGCTCTGCTAAATCCATTGCTGAACTCCAAACTAATACACAAGATATATTCTCCAAAGTGAAACTTGGTTCTTAAAAGCGTTGCCTACTCCTTAGCAAAAACCAAACTCCTACTCTTTAAGCCTACTAATAGATCCCCTGCACTAGATTTCACGATCTTATCCAATAATGGAACCATTATATCACCTGACCCCACTACCAAACTGCTAGGTGTCACGATAGACGACAACCTTACCTTTGACTGTCACATTAACAATACCATTAAAATGTAAACAGGAAACTCGGCTCTCTATCGAATTAGGACATTTCTAACCTCCCCAGCCAAAGCCACTCTTGCCCACTCTCACCTCATCTCTACTCTTCTCTATACCTCACCAATCTACACTAACCTCAAAAACAATCTTTACAAACTATCAACCACCTACAATAACATAGCCAGATTTGTTACTGGTAAGCCTTTTAGAACACATCACTGTTTAAATCTGCAGCAACTTAACTGGCTTGAACTGCCTAACATGCTACTTCTTTCCCAACTTACAGTTGTCCATAGAGCTCTATACCAAAGTCAAAATACACCTGCACTTTCTAACCTCTTAACCGCATATTCTAATCTAAACTCCCTCCGCTCATCAAACAAACTGCTAGTATCCTGGGCAAGCTAATAACCTAGCTGGTGACTCCCTCTTCTCAAATGCCTTGGGTAAACACTGGAATCAACTCCCTACTGAACTTACTTCTATGGCATCTTCTACTTTGTTTAAACAAAAACTTAGAACCTACTTGAAAAGCCACTGGATGTGTCCCTGTTCAAATCCTGATTAAATGTTCATTCCTTACCTTCCACTCCTCTCCCTTTTCTTACGCACCCCTCCCCCTACTGGCCTTTCACCTTCTTGCCTCCTTCTCCTCACAAATTCTATTTTCTTCTGTCTCCGACCCTATTCCCAGGAAGCTTATATCTTTTCAACTCCACACTGCACTTCTACTGCCTTTTCTTTGCTAACTCCTGTCCCTCTACTCTCTCTTCTCATGCTACAATATGTAAATATGCTAAAGATGATAGTATTTAGATAGTCTAGGTAGTGTAAATCTTTGTAATCTAGTTTTAGGTTTCAATGTTTTAAGTTCTTTTCCCTGGTCTCTCTTAGTATTTATCTGGTTCTAGAAGTTGTATTGATGTTTAATAGAATGTATTTTTAGTATTTCCAGTTGCCTTCCTTTTGTAATCAAGTTGCTTTAGTTGAAGTGTTACAAGTCTGTAACTTGTTACTTGTAATTTGTTATTTGCACTCATTATAAATCTTTTATGACCATATGTGGAGCTTTTCTCCCCGGGCCTCTCTGGAAATATATCCAGTCAGACTAGCCCGGTTAACAAATGTAAAATAAATAAATAAAATAAATAAATAAATATAGTTATGCACATGTTTTATGTGAGCTCCTCTACAAACATAATATGAGCATTAACTTAAAATAAGACATGTGAAGCGCTTGTAAGCGAATTATGAATAAATGAAAGGAAAACTATGTACAACATGTGTTTAAACTTTATAAAGTGAAATAAGCATTTAATGTATGTAGGAATACAAGTTAGAATATGAATTGTGACTGCTTAGACATTGTTAGGATTCTGATATAAATTGACATTATACTTGCATAGAAGAACGGAGCTATGTCTTTAAAGTCCTGATTGACTGAATATGTAATAAGCTCTTAATTGATATAATTAAGAACTACTTAGATTGTATAAAAAGGTATCAGAGACTTGTGTTAGTAGATCTGATGAAGCGTGCGTTTAAGCACGTGAAAGCGCTTATCTTCTGCAGTTTTTATGGAATAAAAGAATTTTATTGACTATCTTGGACTTCTCGTGGTGTATCCTGATTACTGTTCCAGTTATTCGAATCCTTATATAGAATAAAACCTTTTCTTACACCAGAAGCCAGAACTACTATTGCCCAGACCCATCTGATCTCCACCCTCTTCTATGCCTCGCCAGTTTATACGAATCTTTCCAAAAGCAACCTAAACAAACTATCTACTTCGTATAACAATATTGCCAGGTTTGCTACTGGGTCCTCATTTAGAACACATCACTGTCTAAACCTAAAACTTCTAGGATGGCTTGAACTAAATAACCAGCTAAAATTTCAACAACTCTCCATTACTCATAAAATACTATATCAACCTAGTAAGACTCCTATTCTCAGTAGCCTTATCTCCCCCTACACAAACCTTTCTAACCTTCGCTCAGCTAATAAACTACTGGTTACCTCCCTGAAATCCCACAACAAGGCAGGTGATTCTCTTTTCTCTAATTCTGTGGGGAAGGTTTGGAACATACTTCCCACTAATCTTACATCTCTTTCATCATTACCTCTCTTTAAAAATCAACTAAAAATTCACTTAAAATCACAATGGCTTTGTCCTTGTACTAACCCAGACTAACCCCCCCACCACCATTACCTTTTCTATATCTCTCCTCCTTACCCACTTTGAAGTATAACAGCAATTCCTCACTCTTCCCCTTCCTAGTATCTTATTCCCAACATGCTATCACTGGGCATGCTCCTTACTACTTATTCATTCCTCTGTGAACTCTTATCTTCCCACCTCATACATAAACCTTTCTATTTCTTCCACTTTGACTATAATTACTTCCACTTGTACTTACCCTCCAGATTTTTTCTCCTACTTCCCTGTCCTCTAAAATTTCACCATCTACCCTGTGTTTTACACCTGACTTTACCTTTTTATTGACCTTTCATAACCTTTTTATAGCATTTTTAAAGACACATTCTTACCCTATATACAAATATTGAATGATCTATCCCTTTCTCTTGGTCATAATACTGCATTCTACCTTATTAACCTACTTCTCACAATCTGTTTATTTTTAGTTTCTATATAACCTAAGCTGATGGAGAAATTTTTATTTACTTTACATATTACATGTATCCTTTTTTGTATTGTGTTTCTTTTGTATTGTCTTGATTTTATCTAGTTTAAAAGCGGAGCTTTTCTCCCCGGGCCTCTACTGAAAATGGACATATATCCAGCTGGACTAGCCCGGTCAACAAATGTAAAATAAAAAATAAAAAAAAAAAATCTTCCCATGGACCGCCCCTAATATTAAATTTGATATTTTCCAGAACCAAAAAAACATATATAGCACTTTTACATACCTTGGTATGTTTAAATAGTACATTGGTTTCTTTCCCTGTTGCTATTTCGTAATTATGTTCATATATCCTCTTTTTTAGCTTCCTTTCAGATTTCCCCACATAAAAGGAGCCACATATTTTACAGGTGGCTAGATAAATAATCCCTTTGGTTTTGCAGTTATAATGTTCTGTACTACATATCCATCTATTCCTACTCTTCAAATAATATTTTTCCACATTCAAGATGTATTTACATTGATTACATCGGCCACATTTGTAGGTACCCATTCTCATCTTACTTGTCATATTCCCAGACCTATTTTCTAAAATACTCTTGATGCTATTAGGGCGGCCACGGTGGTGCAGTGGTTAGCATTGCCGCCTCACAGCAAGAGGTTCTCTGGTTCGATCCTCGGCTGGGGTGCCTAGTCTGCATGTCCTCCCTGTGGTCGCGTGGGTTTCCTCCGGGTGCTCCGGTTTCCTCCCACATCCCAAAGACATGCTGTAGGTGGATTGGACACTCTAAATTGGCCCTAGGTGTGCATGTGAGTGTGCCTTCTGTGGAAGGTTGGGCGCCGGGCTGGCAACTCGACACCGTAAAACTCCACTGCCATTCAATGTGCGGACAGGTGATCCGCTGTGGCGACCCCTAACCGGGATAAAGCCGAAAGAAGAAGAAGAAGAAGAAGACTCTTGATGCTATTAGAATTTTTTAAATGATCTTATGTGAAATATCACTAAGATTTTCTAAATCTGTAATGGAAACAAATCTTTGCCACTCTCTCAAGAATATCTGTTTTACAAAGTTATTTACTCCATTATATTCCAATATTAGAGCTTGCTCATATGTTTTACCTTGCTCGTCTTGATTTTTTATATCCACATTATCTCTACTATTCTTAATGGGTTTGAACTTATTTGGTCTCCCGTTAACCACTTCTTCTCTTATACATGTTATGAAGTTCAATGTTTTTTTTTTGTTTTTAACAAAAGGGGTTTTATCACATTCATATACTATGTTACTCATAACCATGTATTTCATAATCTTTATTTATTAAAAGGCGTTTTACTTGATATATTTTTAATGTAAAGTGAAACTAGACATATATTTCAAAGGTAATGTTTCCCTTTCTGGTAATATATATGTTTGTGTGTCTTTAAAACATTTAAATTAAGCAGTTCATTCATTGGTTAATTATTTAATTGAATACGTTTAAATACAGGTTTTTTTTGATATTGTGTTTATTCTGAGGAAGTCTATACAATAAGACGAAAACGCTGTGTTCAATTTGTAAGGCGTTTATGGTTTTAAAGCTTTTGTGTGCGTGTACATATTTTTCTAATAAAGTTGATTGTGGATGGTATCCTGATTCTCTCATTTTTTGCACCTTTGGACATTTTTCAAACACTTACACCACACCATACTCAACACATAGTCCATCAAATCATACACCACACACATAGTAACACAATACACACACCTACCTTCGCGGAGGCTCTCAATAAAAATCTGCCCAAACAACAGAGACCTCCAAAGCAGAAACACAAGCAACCATCACCCCTCCCCCCACTACCTATACAACACATAGACCACAAAATCAGTGTGCCACTCAACCTCAGCCCTTAAGGCAAAACAATGTACCCAACACACTTGTCATAGGCAACTCTATAGTCAGGCACACTGATGTCCAACTCAACAGGCTGAACAAGGAGAAAGTTACTGTCAGCTGCCTGTCGGGTGCCAGGATCCACCACACAATGCACTCACTCAGGTTGCTCCACAACAAGTACAAATATGACTCTGTTATTGTCCATGTTGGTGTGAATGACCTGTGATTTACCTCCCTGGACTACATGAAAAAAGGCATGGAAGAACTTTCGGATCATGTAGCCAAGGCAGGTATGACCCTAGCCCTGAGTAGCATCCTGCCATCACCCAGGATGATATCACAGTACAAGGATAAAATGATTGACTTCAGCAACTGGCTAAGCTTCTGGTGTCATTCAAAGGGGATCCATTATCTGTCTGACTGGAATGACATGATCGACAGACTATGATGCTTTTCCAGAGATGGCCTGCATCTGTCGCCCCTGGCATTCCAGATACTGGCTAAGGGTCTTGCCAACCCTATTGTGCCTTTTTTAGGCAAGGTTCAAATGACAAACCCACCATTGTAGCAGATACAAGCAAGCAAAAACTGAGGGTAATGCTACTCAATGCTAGACGTCCAAACCTCAAAATGCACTCACTTGAAACACTCCTCAATATGGAGAACATCGACATTTGTGCAGCAACCGAGACCTGGTTCAAGGCTCCAGAGAGCACCCTTGCATTACCAGGCTATAATTCATACCAAGCTTTTCAACCACCTAACCAGGACTGAAACACTAATGGAGGAGGAGTGTCCATATTCGTTAAGGATATCCATGCCTCCAGGCTAGTTGTTCAACATAATGTAGCCAAAATTATCTAAGTGCAACTAGCACTGGGCAAGACTGCAATCCAGGTTGTAGCTTGCTACAGATCCCCCACCATACCCCTGGATTCCCACTCCACTTTCCTTGATATACTGGATAATATTAAGGTACACCCCAATACCCTAATAATGGGAGATTTTTACTACTCTACCATCAACTGGGAAAACAACTCAAGTACTAACTCATTAGCTCAATGCTTTCTGGAATTCATAAATTCCAGTGCCATGGACCAGCTTGTCCATACCCCCACCAAGGGTAGCAATGTCCTGGACCTGTTCATTACCAACATGGGTAACTGATGTTCCACTCCAAAGGTCAACTCCTCACTGGACAGATCCAACCATAAGCTAATCACCCTAGACATCAATATTCTGCCTCCACCCCCATTAAGGAAACCACCATAAAAACTTCACCAAAGCCAACTTCACACTTCAAAAGACAGAAGTGGCAAACTTCACTATACCCATGCAAATGGATAATAGAGGTATGACTACTGAATCCGATATAAATGCACTGTATAAACACATACACGAGTGCATGGATTGTGCCATCCCCAACAGAACCAAGACGCTATCCTACAAAAAAAAAGGAAGCCAATCTGGTGGTCCCTTGCCATAAACAAACTCTACAACAGAAGGAAAAAGCTGTTGCAAAAAAGAGTAAAATCCCCTAATTGCAGGAACTCCCTGGTCACCCTCAGTAAGAAGCTGAGATCCCTCATAAAATCCTCCAAAGCTAGCTACGAAAATAAAATTGCCACTGATTCTAAAGACAACCACAAAGCATTCTACAGCTATGTCAAGAATCTCAATGGCAACACTCAGATCTGCTCTGAGCTACAGAACAATGGAACTAGATATACAGAACAAACTGATATTGCCAACATCCTGGCAGATAAGTTCCGTGCAAACTGTACCCCCTCTCACCCCTCAAAGGGCCCATATCTATACCGGAAGAATGCATAGCCCCTGTAATCATGGATCCAGAAGTTAAGACCACACTCTACTAAACCAAAAACACAGCATCCATGGGACCTGACAACATTCCAGGCTGCGTTCAGCATGAACTACAGAATGAACTGGCACCCCAGCTAAGTACCATGTTCAATCATAGCCTCACTTCAGGCTTTATGCCTACTGAATGGCACACAGTGACAGTTATCCCACTCCAAAAGGGGGTGCCACCATGGACCCTCAGAGCTACTGCCCCATTAGCCTGATGAGCCTGGTTTGCAAGGCCATGGAACATATCATCATGGAACCTATAAACAAAGACATAGGTAATCTGCAAATGCTGGACCCCACAAAATTTGGATTGGTAAAAGGAAGATCATGTCTCCTAAATCTGATTGACTTTTTAAAGCAGTCACCAGAGCTGTGGATGAGGGTTAGGTGGTGCACACTGCCTATCTCAACCTCACCAAGGCTTTTGACACCTTCCTCCACTCTGGAATTATAGATAAACTCACTAGACTGGGCATAAATCCCTATGTCACAAGATGGATGGCCAACTGGCTCACTGATAGAACCAACACAATGAAAGTAGCTGACTCCAAATCCAACTTCAAACCAGTGACAAGCGAAGTACCACAGGGTTCAGTATTGGGGCCTCTCCTATTTGGAATCTATTTCTCAGACATCCAGGCTAATACAGCAGGTCTTTGGCTAACAAAGTTCACAGATGACTGCAAACTGGGATCCATAATAGAATCACCTAAAGATGTGGACATTCTACAAAGGAGCCTCACTGAGACTGATGCTTGATGTCATAGTCATGGCCTCAAGCTCAGTGCCAAAAAGTGTATTGTCATCCACTTTGGGTAAAACACTGTACCCATCAACTACCACATAGGTGGTAGCCTACTTAACACCGAAAGTAGACCTTGGGACACAAGAGGACAGTAGTCTCTCCTTTGATAATCACATCGCCACAGTAGTCAGGAAATCCTTCTACATGGCGCACCTCATCACTAAAGGGGTCTCCTCCAGAAAAAAAGAGGTCATTGTTCCTCTCTATTCATCCCTCATCAGACCCATCATAGAGTACAATGCCCCATTTGGCATGTACCTTGCAAGACATCTGCAACAACTAGAAAGGCCACAGAAATACCTCACTAAGAGGATTACCGGCTTCAAACAGATGTCCTATGCAGACCACCTCAAAAAACTCCAGCTCTACACCATCAGTTATCGCCTTCTCAGAGGCAACCTCTGCCTAACATACAAAGCTATGTCAAACCCAGTTCTGTTGGACATGCTACACTTAAAGAAACCCCAATCTCTCCATGCCACATGTTCCAGGGACCCAAACCTTGCCATCACAACAAACAGAACATGCTGGAGGGATAGATTCCTTTCCCAGAGACTTCCCATACTTGGGAACAGACTACTCACTCACATCAAGCAGAGCCCTTCATTAGGCCTCTTTAAGAGGAATCTGGACATTTAGATGGGAAATAGGAAATTCACTCCAGGGATCACATCTGTGGCTCTGCTTGACAGA
This sequence comes from Protopterus annectens, assembly GCF_019279795.1. Taxonomy (NCBI): domain Eukaryota; kingdom Metazoa; phylum Chordata; order Ceratodontiformes; family Protopteridae; genus Protopterus; species Protopterus annectens. The sequence continues at coordinate 607,302,911 of NC_056728.1, read as the reverse complement.
GGCGCAGGAAAATAACCTTCTTGGGTGGTGAAAGCCAGGGAACTTTTTGGCTAGGCATGTATAAGCTCTAGGGCCAATAGCCTAGTACCTACCTTTAAACCTATGAATCTATGAACTTTGATTGAAAAAAATTACCAGTGATGTACAGAAAAGTTTGCACTGTAGAATGTGTATATTTTTCAGTTAAAGTTTCAGTTAAGGAAGACTTTTTCCTATTTGTAATAAGGTCCAAGAGATTAAAAAAATGTATGATGAAAGATTTGTTTAGGCAGATATTGGGAGGTATGTGTGAAACTGGATGTGCATGAAGGAAAATTGTAATAGATTTCAAATGTTATAATTGCTAAAGGAAAACAGAACACAGTTAGGTAGTGGGGACAAAATTAAGCATTTTTTGGAGGTGAGATACACTTGGTGCAAGACTGTAATAAAAGAAGATGTGGGTAATATGTTTAAAGGAGACATACTACACAAAACATCATAGATCTAAATCTACAAAATGCAATGAATGTGGACCTTTTTGTTTTGACTTTTCTTTACAAAAAAAGTTAGAAGAAGGGAATAATTCAGAAAAAAGACACTGAGGAATGTATAACTGAAGATATTGCTGGAGAAAGCATTATGGGGACATAATTGAAGAAGATAATGCACTTAGTCATAAAAAGGATGAAGCGAATGGGATAGGAAATGCTTTACAAAGAGAAAGTAATACACTGCAAGATAAAAACAGATACGTAGCACTAGGAAGTAAAGTAGGGAAAGAGGGAAACCCTGAGCCAGGAGAATAGCAAGAAGAAAAATGATAATTGTATAAGGTATAGACAAGGTAAACAAATAACAACTGAAAATATGAAAGAGTCAAATAAAGCAAAGGGGTGACTTAGGAATTTTAGCACTAAATGCAAACAACATTCAGAGTGCTGTTAGAGATATGGTACTGACTGAATGGGGTAAAATAAGTATGGATTTGATATGTTTGTTAGATGAAAGAAGGAAAGGAAATGAAGCAGGCAGAGTCATATGTGTCTAGGACTAGGATTTTTACAGAATTGAAGAGATACAAATATTGTAACTGTAGTAGTACCTGGAAGAATAGTGGTATGTGATGTAAGGAAAAAGGAAATATGTGTAAGGGTAAATGTAGTTTATGAATACACCAATATGACTGGGAGGGAAAATATGTCTGAGGAACTAAAAAGTGTACCATTAAAAATGTCAATTATTATGGTGGGAGATATTAATTATAATTTGAGGAAGGCAAGGGAAAATCTATTAAAGTAACAAGACAAGTTATAAGGCACACAGAGCTGATAAACAGGAAAAATAGAGAATGGACATATAGAGGGGGATTTCTGAACCAAAATAGATTGTGTGGTACATTTCAAAAAATATGAATGAAATAACAGGTGGGGTAAAAACAGCTGAGTTTTCAGATCATAGTGTGTATGAACTAGAATAAAAAAGGACAGGCAAGTAATAAAAAAGGGAGAAGAATAAAATGATTGACTGGAGAGATTGCTAAATGTATGAGATGAAAAAGTAACATGAAACTCAGAGTACGTTATGCAAACTGGACAGATTGAAGAAGATCTATAAAGATCTATATAAACAACAATATAAGTACATTTATTTGACTGTAGAAAACATAGTGAATCAAAGGAACAGGACAGTATATAATGAAATCATAAAAAACACAAATAGAACAAAGTGATGACAGAATAGCAAAAATTTGAAAGAGAGTTATATGCAAAAATAGAAATAATATGTTATTTAGACAAAGATATTTTAATAGGAAAATGCATGCAATGTTTGTTGAAGAAGGAAATATTAGATACAGTCAGAAAAAGAAAGACAAAGGAGAGAGAACAATGAACATTGTGAAGAAGTTTGCAAGTAGAATGTATGAAAAGAAAATAGAACAAGAAGAAATATGGGTTATGGGAAATATGAGAGTAAAGGAAGAAATAATAAAAAAAAAAGAATGGAAGCATCAGCATGAGAAATAGGTTTATGAATACTATGAAGAAGTTAATGAAAATTAAAAATGAATTTTCTGTAAAATAGTAAATGAATGAAGTGAGAAATGAATAACTGATGAAGGTATTTCTTGTAGAATAATAAAGTTTATATGGAAACAAAGATGAAAGAAAAGATATAAAAAACTGGAGACCAATAACAGCACTGAAATACAGATTAAAAATATCTTTCGGAAAATAATAATAAAAAAGTTGTATAAGGTTTTGGACAAAGTTATATGAGAAGGGTTTCCAGAATCAATGGTAGAGACATGAAGGAAATGTTAATGATAGTAAAAGAATAAGAAGTAAAATAATTAACAGATATTATTTTGAAAGTAAATAGGAAAGTAAGGTTAGTGTGATGTTATATGGCTAAAACATTTGATAAGGTTAGTTATGAAACAATATAGAAGATTCCAGAGGTATAGGGGATAGGAGAACAAATGGAAGGTCATAAAATATGCTATGAAATGTCTTGAGAGAAAGTTATAACAAATGGTTGGGTGGGAGAAGAAATAAAAATCAGGAGAGGTGCTAAACAAGGATGTTCATTAAATATGCGTCTGAACTGGTAATGGATCCAGTAACTCAAACATGTATGCGTGAAATGAAGGAATCAAAATGTGAGATAGGGAATGGAGTTATAATACTATTTTTTCTGATACATGCAGATGATTTAATGATAGTGGCTAAAATAAGATATGGATAAGTGAAGTCATACTCAAGTAAACAAAGAAAATAAGTGTAATATGTTGCACTAGAAATGCAATAAGCATGTTATGAGTGAAATCTGGAGTATATGAACATGTAATTGAAGAGCTGAAAATAATGTTGGAAGAAAAAAAATATCAGCATGGTGTAAAATATTTAATCTATAATTTAACAAAAAGAGCATATGCTGAATACCTCCTTATTAGTACATTTTGTATATTTGGGGGTGGACATGTTCCAGCTGAATTGGAGAAAGATATGGTAGAAATATTTTCTGATTTTATTTGAGGATCTATATTAAGTCCATTTAAAAGAGGAGTGATATACAATAAAAAAGAAGAGGGAGGTTTGATCCTAAAACATCCTGTAATGCACTTAGCATCTATGCATTTTTTTTCTAGGTGATATAGAAGGTGAAAAACAGACTGTTTCAAATGATGGAGAAATTGTTATATGCAAGGTATGAAGTAGCTGGGAAATATGAAGGATAGAAAATTGGTGGTAAACAAGAATAGCTGGAAGGAAGAGAATAAGAGATTAAATAAAATTATGGAAAAGAAAATTAATTAGGGATGAAAACAGAAAATTACGGTATATCAATATTATGGAGAAATACTATATGGTATATCATTGAAGGAACTTAATGAAGATGTAAACAATGTGATGAAAAAGAAGGGAAAGGTTTGAGAATTGTTATGAAGCAGGAAGTTTTTTGTGGGGGATTTTGTTAGATAAGTTAAAAGTAATTTAGAATACAAGGTACTGGTAGAAAGAAGGAAGGTATAATAAAGAAAAAACAACAAACACGGATTTTTTTTAGAATGTAAAAACAGTTTAGGAAAGGTTTTAAACGGGAATATAAATAGGAAGGATTTAAAATCTAGCAATTAATATGATATTAAATGAAAGTATGACTGTTTACAGAAATCAAGAGAGTACAAAAAACAATATATGATGGGTTACTGTGAAATAAAACAGAGGTGATAAAGATGCACTAGATAAAATGATTGTGAAAGAAATGATGGCAATAAATACATCAAAAATAGTTGAAGTTTTGTTTTCCGTGTAAATAATATGTTAAAGTTTCAAAAATGATAAGAAATAACAAGATATGTTATATGAATATCAATGTGTAAATAAAGTAAAGAAGTGCATATAATGGAAGGTATGAATAAATAAAGTAGCTCCTACTGTGTTTCTGGTTGGATAGCTGGAAGGCTGAGACTGGAAGAGTGAATCATGGAAGATATGCAGGAGTGTGAGAGATAGCATGCACAACCTGGGAGAAACCAGGAAGTGAGTTCAGAGATGGATGAAAAGAAGGACAATGGTTCTACTCTTGAGTTGGATACAAATAGTGTGGAAAGTGGAGTGCCATACATTATTATTATGGAAATTCAGGAAGGAGGACTGGAAAACAAAGTTATATGCCAAGGAGATGAAAATGCAGTGTTCTGGCTGGTTATAGTGTATGAAATATCCCCAGAAGATATAGACATGCAAGCCAAAGTTTCTAATCAAGTGGTTGGCAGTGAGCCTGAATATCAAGTAAATGGTTTTCAAAACAACTTTCTAACTTATAAAATTTTCTAAATGTGTCCATTACAATGAATTTTTTGTTTGTTTTCCTTAGAGTCTTTGGTACTTAAACTTCTGAACCAAAACCAACCACACAGAAAAGATGCCACCCCACAGGAATTTTACACAGCAAGCTGGAAATTTCCACCAGTAAATAACAATCAGTAGCACAGATGAAGTTCTGCACAGCTCTTTCATAGGTAGTTAAGTGCTGTCATCCATGGGATAACATCATAGCTGAAAGTAGCCCTTGTTGTTCCAGATAAACTTATCACATAAGCACTACAATATTTAATTAACCAAGTAACATATTTATGCCCTAGTAGGAGATGAAAACAAACATTCAAAATTCTAGGCAAAATCATCATTTGAATTTAGTTCATATCCTTGTTAAATAAAGCCCCTTGATACCGAGTTAGACAATAGCTGCAATATATCATTATACAGTTCTCTGTGATTTTGCTGTACAAAAACATCTTCATTATTTTCCATTGTCAGCCCTAAATACTTTGTCCTGTGTTTCCTAGATAACTTTTATTTTTTTATTTGAGATACTGTGCTCACTGTAACCAGAAGAGTTTTAGCCCAGTTATATTCAGTTATATAAACCTGCTGCCTTCAAAAAATTCAAGTACCCTTGGAAGGATTGGTTCCAGCCTGCCTGTTATCAGAAAACAATCATCTGCAAGCATTCTAAATAAATTCCACATGGAAATTTGAACATGAAACTGCATATCTGTTGGTCCAATATCTTCATTGCCAAAATAAAATAAGAAACAGAGGGTATTCTTGCCTGGTTCCCCTGCTAACATTTATATCTTTGGTTAAGCTTCCATTGAAAATTAACTGTATTTCAGCTTTCATATATATTGCTGCAACCCTGCCCCTAAACTTTCTACCTAACTCTGTGTGTTCCAATACTTGAACTAGAGATGGCCACTCAAGCAAATTAAATGCTTTCTAGACATCAGCAAATCCTACTGATGCAGATTCTAATCCTTTTTTCTTAGCTTGTGCCACAAAGCTTCTCACTATCCAGTTACATTCTGCAGTATGACCTTTTACAGTTCTGCTGTGATCTTTCAAACTTAGGTTAGGAAGATACAGCTACAGACATTTAGCTAAGACAGGCCCTAGAATTTTAGCATCCACATTAATAAGAGAGAGATAAGCCTGTAATTGCCTGGCAGTTGCCTATCTGCTTTCCCCTTTGGGAGAAATGTTACTATAGCTTTTGTAAAAAAAAAATTGGTAATTCACCCTCATCTGCTCCCCTATTCTAAACCACCTCTCGAAGAGCAGCAATTAAGACATACTGAAACATTCTATAAATTTCCACCAAAAATCAGTCACTACCAAGTATTTTCCCTTTCTTTAACAATCTCAAAGTCTCCCCCATCTCAGAGGTGAAGTTTATTTGTCTACCATCTCCCATCCCTCCAGATTCAATATTGATCCTTACCAATAGAATTGAAATACCTCTCATTTACCCTTAACTTACTTATTTCTCTTTAAACTGTAAATCTGCAAAAAAAATCCCAAAAAATCTTGCATTAGCTATATCAAACAACAAACTACCTTGCTCATTTCTGGCTAATAAAATAATTGTACCTTTCTGCATATTTTTAATCTGTAGAGCTAACCATTTACCCATTTTCTTTCCTCTACTCCACCAAAAGTCCAATAGTTTAATAGAACCCTTCCCTACCACTGTAGTTTGCAAATGCACTAGCAGGCCTGGAGCTCCACCGTCTCCCTTATTCTTTCAAGATTTTGCCAGCGCCAACTGCTGTCTCCAGTTATTTATTTATTTATTTTTGAACAACCCTTAATGCTTCTTCTCATTTACTAATTTCTTTCCCTTAAAATCTATTCTGGTATCCTTCCAAAATCAGGTAATGCTCCCTAAGACTATATTTCAGGGAATCCCATCAGGCCCAAAGTGCCATTTCTTCATGGTTCCTTCTGCTATTCCACTCCAAAATTTCCCCACTTAACTGACTACATGTCAAATTATTATCATCTCTCTTCCATAACCAAGGCTTCCACCTCCGACTTTTGAGTGAACTCTGGTTCTGATGGAGTCTCAAATATATGCATACATAGGCATGATCTGAAAAACATCTCTCACCTATTTAGGCTTCTGCTACATACATTATCCCTTTATCCCTTACCAAAAATCCATCTAATCTGCTAGCCTGTTTGTTTTCATCCAGTGAAAATGTCAATGAAATATCCTGTGGATGTTGTCATCTCCATTTGTTTGTCCATACTTCCTTCAGTTCCCACTCTTCTAGAACTTTCATGGTTTCTGAGCTGCTTTCCCAGCAACCAATCCATCTTTTTTCCAGCCTATCACCATGTTAAAATCACATCCCATAAATTCACTGTCACATTCAGGCATTGTCATTTGCCATTGGGCATACAAGTTCTAAAAAAACTCTGAAGAGTCTATATTAGTTCCATAAATATTATCTATTTTCCAGCCTAGAACCATTAAATTTAAGCCTACAATGACCCATCTTCCCTACTGGTCCTCTTTAAGTTTATCGACCTGTAGAATCATATTCTTTTTTTGCCAATATAGCTACTCCTTCTTTATATGACTCTTTAGCTGTACTGCATCCTAACACTCTGTAAACCCAATTGCCTCTTTCCTTTTAAGTTTAATTTCCTGTAATAAACAATATCCACTTTGAGACAACTTGGTTTATTCCAAATCTTATTCTTTTTGACTAGATGACATTTCCCTCCAACATTCTAGGTAACTACATGAATAGGATCATAGGAAGTTACTAGGCTAATGGCCTGAGGGCCCTTACAAGCCTAGCCAAATTTACCCTTGTTACCATGATCAGCACCTATTGCCCCTGTCCAAGAGAGACACAGGTGGAAGCCCCAGGTTAAATTTACAGTTACCCATCCAGTCATGCAGATTGCATTTGAAGAGGGCCAATGAGGTGCTCTGTTCGATTTAAAGTGGGAGTCTATTCCATAGGTGTGGTAACCTCTGGGAGCCAAACCTGTCCCTTCAGCAGGTTCTATTGATGTGACATAACAGGTTTACGTTCTTAGAGGGAGTAACCCATGTGCCATTTGACTTGCGGATGTGCAGCATTTCCAATAAAGCAGGGTCAGAGATCACCTTATATGCAAGGCAGAGAGCTCCTCTGAGTAGTCTGTATGAAATAGAATAAAGTGACAGTAATTTCAGCTGATCCACATAGGATAGTGCTGAAAAACTTGAATTTTTCTTGTGAGGAACCTTTGTGTTGTCTCCTATTTTCCTATACTATTTTCCTCTCTTCTCCTTTGTATTCTTGAATCCAACCCCCCCGCCCTATTGCAGGCAAGTAGGGTTGCCAACTTTTCATGTAAAAAATTCTGGACGTGTAAGTGAAAGCAAAATGCATGTGATTTTGGTACCCCCATCCCCTCCCACACAGCCATTCCAGTGTCCCATTACTTGGCTATTTCTCCATTTCTTCCCAGTTGCCATAAACACTGTTCAAAACTCTCAGTGTGCATACTGTTTTCTGCGTACTTCTACAATAATTACAGAGCTTTGGATTTAATTTAAAACTTTTATTTCAAATTTTATAGCACATACACTGATAGACATTTGCTAAACAAAGTAATACAGTCTCACAATGAAAACAGACTTAGCATTAAAACTTTTCTGCCTTTAAAACTCACATTCACTGAAACAGCATTGAAACCCACATTCAAAGAAAATGTATCTGTCCTGTGGTAGATTAAGTTTACCTTTAGGCTGTTTTCAAATCATAGGCCCCTTGCACACATTTTTATGACCATGCAAAAGTTCTTTGATTCACCTTCCTGATTGCAGTAAATTATAATATATAATAATCAAATGATATCCCTTGCATAATACAGCAGCACTTGTTAGAGCATGTTTTAAATGTAGAGTTTTGAATGTTTTTCCAGTAAGCAATGAAACAATACATATTAAAAAATAATAACAAAACTGCCAAATTGAGAACATTTCAACCATAGAAGTCCACTCAAACTTCTGTCATTACAATCTACCAATATCAGTCAATATGCACAGTCTCTGCAGAAGTAAAAGTCATCTGAATAATTCAACATTAAGAGATCTGTAACTAATGAAAAGGTTACTGCTAGCAAATAAGTTTATATTTTAGTATTTCATCTGCAAATTCAGTGCCTGCTGCCCTTATAAATCGCCTATGATAAAATGGTAAGCTGGTTATACTGCAATAAAGAATGGATGGCAAACTGAAAGCAGGTTCTTTAAGTCCCTAAGAAATACTGAAGTCTGAAGAAATGCTTGATGGTTTAGATAACAGATAATCCTCCATCCTGGAGAAAATCTTGTTTAGCTGCACTCTGAAATTCATCTCTGAGAAGCACAGTACTCACACAATTTATTTTATTTCAAACAAATCAAAGCAAACAAAAGAATTAAGTTCAACAACCTAGCAGGATTCAGCCCAATACATATAATGCAATTCTTTCATCCCATTTGTGTTAGTTTCCATAAAATGCACCAAATACCAAGCGTATTTGCCAGCTGTTGTCACAAAGTAATTCAAAAAAGCCTCTGCTAGAGAGGAATATTTTTCAGTGCTGAGTATTTACAATACCTGGCTCAGTAGC